>NC_081843.1:30273865-30501644 GCF_963259705.1 Myotis daubentonii
ACTGTAGCTATAACATGACAATAACAACACAGTCCCAAACGGTGAGCTCTTTGCTCGCAAAGTGAAAATGCTCACCACTTTGGAGCCACTGCACCTGGAGACTTGGTAGCATCCTTTGCAGGCTCTAAAGAAATCAGACAGGCCAGAAAGCTGGTGAACGGAGTAAGGACTGACTATAACTAGTGCCTTGAACCTTGGGGTTCTCCCTGTTTATTACAGGGGATAAGATGCACTTCTTTTCAACTAACAGCATTCTGCATTCAGTTGAAATCTGAGACAGCAATGGGACCTTGGCCAATGACAGGCCTCTTCAATGTGCATCAGGAAACATATTTCACTGCCCTTCTTCCATGCCATAGGCTCCCTTTCCTGGGCAGCGAGCAGAATTCTCCGTTTATTTCTCACCTCTGCGATTCTCATCATTGTCCCCCCCCCCCCCATGCTAAGCATCCCTCCTGACATCACATTCTGGAGGCCTATCAGATGACTGCAGGCTTAATCGATCTGACACCCAGTTTGTGACCAGGCCGCAAATGCCCAGTACCTCTTTCAGGGACACAGAGCTGATTGGACATACGTGTTCAGATTGATCACATGAACATTCTGAATGGCCCACTGTTGACCATCCCTCATAGAAAGAGGTCACTAATTGTATATTCCTCTCTACATGAGTTTCACTGGTGCTTTGATTAAAATGTCTCTGCTCATTCAGTCCTTAGAAAAGCATAGAAAATAATTCATAGCCTCTGTACCTGCTGCTACATGATGACCAGTGGACTTAGCTTCTGGGAAAGGGAAGGTAACATGGGCTAAAAGCCTATAGGTGCTGTCCATGCTAATCGCTCTATGCTATCCTATTTTACTTTGCTGTAACCCTACAAGGTAAATAGTGTTATTCATTTATTAGCAAACATGGAAACAATTCAGAAAGGATACTCAGATCCTTTAAATTCAAATCCAGAAGAATATGATGGAAGACTCATGTTCTTTTTCACACATACACACACACACACACACACACACACACACACACACACACACACACACACACGTGTGCTCACAAAGCAATACTGTGTAAGAAAAAAAAGTTAAATAGAAATTGTGCACTATGAACAATTATATACCAACAAATTAGTTAACTTACAAAAAAAAGATAAATTCCTAGAAACCTAAAACCTACCATGACAGAATCATAAAGTAATAGAAAAATCTGAACAGACCAACAAAGAGTAAGAAGACTGAATCACTAAAAAAAAATCTCCCAATAAATAAAAGCTTAATACCATATGGCTTTACTGGTAAATTCTACCAAACATTTAAAGAACTAATAACAAACTTTGTCAAACTCTCCCAAAATCTGAAGAGGAGAGTACACTTCCAAACTCATTTTATGAGGCCATCATTACCCTGATCTGAAGCCTAACATGGGCAGTATAAGGAAAGAACATCACAGACCAATATCCTTGATGAACACAGATGACAAAATCCTCCATAAAGTACTAGCAAACCAGGTTGAACAGCACATTAAAAGGATCACACACCATGATCAAGCAGAATTTATCCCTGACATGCAAGGATGGTTCAATAGGAGGATATCAATAAATGAGATATTCCACATTAATAGAATGAAAGAAAAATCATATGTTATTCTCAATAGATACAGAATTTGACAAAATTCACTATCCTTTCATGATTAAAAACTCAACAAATCTGATATAAAAGAAAGGTACCTCAACATTATAAAAGCCAGATATGACAGCCCACAGCTAACATCATACTCCATGGTGAAAAGTTAAAAGTCTGATATTGGTTTTGGCAATGATTTCTTGGAAAAACACCAAAAGCACAAGCAACAAAAACTAAAATAAACAAGTAGGATGACATCAAACTACAAAAAAATTCAGCATAACAAATGGAACAATATATTGAAAACACAACCTACAGAATGGAGAAAATGTCTGCAAACCATACATCTGATCAGGGATTAATATCTAAAATGTATAAAGAACTCACACAACTCAATAGCAAAGAACCAAATAAGACAATTAAAAAAGGGGGAAAGGGCCTGAACAGACATTTTTCTAAAAGATAACATACAAATTACCAACAGGTACATGAAAAGGCACTGAAAGTCACTAATCATCAAGGACATGCAAATCAAAACCACAATGAGATATCACCTCATGGCTGTTAGAATGGCTACTATTAAAAAGACAAGAGATAAATGGTGAAGATGTAGAGAAAAAGGAACACTTATACACTGTTGGTGGAAATGTGAACTGGTACAGCCGCTGGAAAACAGTATGGAGGTTCCTAAAAAACTTACAATGAGAACTAACATATATAGCCATCCCACTCCTGGGTCTATGTCTGCAGAAAATAAAGTCAGTGTCACAAAGAGATACTGCAGTCCTATGTTCATTTTAGCATTGTTCACAATAGCCAAGACATGGAAACAACCTAAATGTCCTTGGACAGAAGAGTAACTAAATAAAATTATATATGTGTGTGTGTATGTATGTATATATATATGTGTGTGTGTGTGTGTGTGTATATATATATATATATGAATATTATTCCAGTATAAAAAAAAAAGAAAATCCTGCCACTTGAGACAACATGGATGAACTTGGAGGGCATTATGCTGAGTAAAATAAGTCAGAGAAAGACAAATGGTATATAGTTATCACTTATATGTGGCATATATTTTTTAAAAGCCCATTTCATAGAAACAGAGAATAGAATATTAGTTGTCAGGAGGGGGGGGGTGTGGAAATGTGGAGATATAGGTCAAAGGGCACAAACTTTCAAATGTAGGGAAAATAAGTTCCGAGAATCTAATGAGCAGCATGATGACTACACTTAATAATACTGTAAGGTATTATATTCTTGAAAGTTGTTGAGGGTAGATCTTAAGCATCCCTACCCCTGCCCATTCATAGTTAACTATGTGAAGTGATGATATGTTAATTATTCTGTTGTTGGTAATCATTCCCCAACATATATGTATATCAAATCATCCCGTGTACAATTTACATATATATACAATTATATTTGTCAATTACTCCTCAAAGTTGAAAAATAATTTAAAAATTATTCATGGATAACAGTAAAGAAGAATGGGGGAGAGGCATGGAGAAGATAAGAAAATACTTAGGTTTATGTCCAAGACACTTGCTCTTACATCATTTCTCATAAGTATCCCCCAAAGCATATTGTGTTTCCTGCAGTAAAGCCAGGTTCTTTGTAAAAATGGAGAGTAGGAACTATTAACACCTCTTTGTTATATTTTCTGACTCCCTAGATGTGTTTTCATATAGTCCCTGGCTCCCCAACACATTTCACAAAGCTCTCCACACAAGCTGGCTTGCTCCAGAGCCACCTCTGGCTGTAATCTGGACCTTGTTTATCTCTTTGCTTCAGCCATCATTTACCTGGTACGTCCTCAGTTTTAGGATAGAAAAATGACTCAGACACAGGTGTGACCGGCATAGAATGACTTATTCTAGAATTCTATATTGGTGAGACAGGTTCAGATACCTGGAACATTCACAACCACCTAATTTGCAAGGCTGTTGGAATATGAGCAACTTCATGCTGGAAGCTCTGCTGGGAACAGGACTACCTGGCGTGGCAATCAACGAAGGCTGAGGATCTGTAGGTGAGATTCCCCTGAGCTCCCCATTACTGGCAGCAGTGCCAGAGGGGGCAGGGGTATGGTTTGGACAGAAATTATTATTTTAATCATTATACACAAAAGCTCTACCTACACAATAGTGAGATGTAAAGAAAACATCTGGTGAGCTGCCAGAATGATGTCAAACATCCACTATTTAATAGCATGAAAATACTGTAAGAGGCTCACTTTACAGTGGTCCCATCTTTAAGGCGCTATGTCCACCAAAGCTTTTGGTCAGGCTAACTGGCTTCATTACTCCGACAGCATTCTTCTGCAGACGCACCTTAGATTCCTTGCTCACAAAGATTCTTGTAAAGGATTTACTTATTAACAAAAAGGATTTGAGACCGATAGTTAACTAGTTCTCATGTGATTAGCCCAGGCATCCTTCCCTTTCCCTACCTGGAACTTCCTGGAATCTAAAAATAAGGACACGAGACCACTAGAACTACTCTTGTCTACTCCCTGACACTGGTAGGGTTACCAGGGAACATTTTGCAGAAGGTTCCAACTGCCTTCTTGGACATAAACATCAAAGGAAGGCGATTGATCTCCTGAGTCAATAAGCCTTGGCAGTGCTGGTGGTGCCCTGTTCCGTGTTCCCCAGTTCCCCTTACTCATGCCCAGTACAGTGCCTGCCAGGTTGTATGCAGTTATCTGCTCATGCAATCTGGGCTCCCCTATGGACCGTGAGTACGCAATGGGTTCCCAGTAATGCTTACTGACCGAGCACTGGTGCCCACCATTGATATTAGAATATTATTTCTGACTCCAATTATTATAGTTACTTGCTATATTATATTTGACTAGGGGCCCGGTGCACGAAATTCATGCACTGGGTGTGTGTGTGGGGGGGGGGGGAGTGTCCCTCAGCCCAGCCTGCCCCCTCTCACATACTGGGAGCCCTCAGGCGTTGACCCCCATCACCCTCCAGTCGCAGGATCGGCCCCTTGCCCAGGACTGATGCCTCTGACAGAGGTGTCAGGCCTGGGCAGGGGACCCCCAGACCCCTCTGATTGCTGGCTCTGCCCCTTGCCCAGGCCTGATGCCTCAGCCAGAGGTGTAGACCCCCATCACCCTCTGATCACCTGATCGGCCCCTTGCCTAGGCCTGACGCCTCCGCCAGAGGTGTCAGGCTTGGACAGGGGACCCCCATCTCCCCCTGATCACTGGCTCTGGCCCCCGCCCAGGCCTGAGGCCTCTGGCCCAGGAATCATGCCTGGCAGGGGACCCCCCTCTCCCTCTGATCGCTTGCTCCACCCCACGCCCAAGCCTGACGCCTCTGACCCAGGCTTCAGGCCTGGGCAAGGGGACAATCATATCCCCCCAATCCCCGGCTCAGCCCCCCGCCCAGGCCTGATGCCTCGGCCAGAGGAGTTGACCCTCATCACCCTCCGATCACCAATCACCGGATAGGCTCCTTGACCAGGCCTGAGGCCTCCGGCAGAGGTGTCCGGCCTGGGCAGGGGGTCCCCAGCTCCCCGTGGTTGCAGGCTCCGCCCCTGTCCAGGCCTAACGCCTCTGGCCTAGACGTCCGGCTCGGGCACCGGGGACCCGCAGTGGCAGCGGCCCCGCGATCGTAGGCTCCGCTTTAGGCCCAGGCAAGGGACCCCTAGCTCCTGGGACTGCCAGCTTCGACCGTGCCCAGCTCCCATCGCTAGCTCCACCCCTACTTCCTGCTATCACTGGCCAGGGCGGAAAAGGCACCTGTTTCTCCGATCATGGCTGGGGGGCAGGGCAAAGGCGGCCCCAGGGCCGCCTTTGCCCTGCCCCCCAGCTCTTAGCTCCCCCCTGGGTTTCTGATCACTGTCAGTGGCAGGGGGCTTCTTCCTGCTTTCCCTTTTGCCTCCCTGCATTATGCCTACATATGCAAATTAACCGCCATCTTGTTGGCAGTTAACTGCCAATCTTAGTTGGCAGTTAATTTGCATATAGCCCTGATTAGCCAATGAAAAGGGTATCGTCGTACGCCAATTACCATTTTTCTCTTTTATTAGTGTAGATATGATTTTTGCAAGTTGACTATGCTATGTTGGAAGGTCTCCCATTAGTATGGCATGTTTCTGTATGTGTCCAGGCTAGTTTTTGACATGCTAGTATTACAGGACTTGGTAAGCACTGTGTGTTTACCCAGGCTTCCATGAATACTATCTTTTTGCCATTTTTCTAGGTGCTTGTTTCTAGACTAAAAATTCACATTCGGTAGTAATCCTCTTGTGGATTACATTCGTTACTTTTCTTGAAATGTGCTCTTTAGGATGTGCTTGAAGTTTGAGGGTAAGTTGTGCACAGGATGCACCAGGAATGATGAAGGTTGGCCTGACACTTCAAACTTTGAGAGGCCTTGGGTATACACCGTCCATCAATATTGCTTTGCAGGTACATATTTCCCTTCTTCTTCCTTTTTAAGCAGAAACCCATTTTCTTCAGGGTAGCGATCTGTTTAATTAAACAATAACTGATGTCTTCAGCGCCTCTGCATGTGGGGGTGGCCATCTGATACAGTTCTGGCCAGTGATGGATATAATTGAAAGCATCTGAAGACAGCATTCCTTTCTGAATAATAAGCCAAAGCCTCCCAAGAGATAGCCTTCCGTTCTTCCCAGACTCAGGATGTGAGATCTGAAGCTGCAACGGCCACCTAATGACTGAGGTGACAACACGAAGCCTGCACTCGACGTGGGAAGATGGTAGAGTAGAAACCTGGAGGCACTTAGGTTCCCAGTGGCACACCGGGCGGCAGCCTAGCCCCAGACCTCTTTTTACAAGAGAAAAACCAACCACTACACTACTGCTACCTTCAGCCAAAAGTAATCCCAATGGAAAACGAGATAATTAGTAAAAAAACAAAATTAAAACACACACAAAAACCCAATTATAAGCTTCCCTAACACATGCTTGTAAGAGCAAAGGGCAAGAGGTAAAATATTCACCCACATCCCAGCCAAGAGGAAAACAATTGCTTCATACTGCTGACAGCTTCTTAAAGTAGACCTAACTTAAAATGCATCCAACTCTTCCCACTGTGAACGCTGTCAGAGTGTGTGAGTCAGAGAGAAGATCCCTGAGTTGCTTGCAGTGGAGTTTGATTTCCCAGTTGGACCAGTTTTTGAATTTCCTTTCAGATTAAATAGATAATTTTTCTACCAAAGGGCCTAAGCCTTTCCCCAACCACTAGGACACACTAGTCAGTATTTTCTTTAGTACAGTGTGTGAAAAATAACACATGTCCCAGCTTTAGGAATCTTAATAGACCATATTCGCTCCGAATTATAGACTAGGGCTATTCTGATTCAACAGTTGTGCTTTCCTGAAATTAGTCTTTACTCTCCCATTAAAAGCTGACAAAGACAAAATGGCTTCCTGAGCCAGTAATGACCACTTCCCCAAAACAACACCCTATATGCTCGTGGAAGACACTGTGGGCATGTACATTTACACACATGTAGAAGCCCCCCCCCCCACACACACCATATGATAAATCTTGAAAATTACTGTATATACCAGTGATGGCGAACCTTTTGAGCTTGGTGTGTCAGCATTTTGAAAAACCCTAACTTAACTCTGGTGCCGTGTCACATATAGAAATTTTTTGATATCTGCAACCATAGTAAAACAAAGATTTATATTTTTGATATTTATTTTATATATTTAAATGCCATTTAACAAAGAAAAATCAACCAAAAAAATGAGTTCGCGTGTCACCTCTGACACGCGTGTCATAGGTTTGCCATCACTGGTATATACAAATGTCCACAAACTAAGAAATCTTTCTCTACACTGATAATCTATATTATCCATGCCCACACATGTACTGACCAGGAATGTTATTTTCATACTTATGAGTTATTGTACATGTATTCATACCGAGTGATCAATCTTCCTCTAGACTTACAACAAGGGTGTACATACACAGCTATACTTAGTGATATACAGCTATACTTAGGGGTAAATCTTTTGTCTTTTTCAGAGATTACAGTATACATATAGGTGTACACACAAACACACAAACACACATGCACACGCACACGGTAAATCCATACTACAGACATTTTCTTTGCCGCAATCCAAAGTAGTGCCATAAGGTGGTTAGAACATTAGCCAAGTTGAAACCTTCAGGGCTAAGCACACCACTGTTTTCAAATCTGTTCTTTCATGGGATGTGCCAGTTGAAATCACTTCTACAGCATGCTCAGAACCAGCCTGGATGGATTTACAATGCCTTGCTTTGCTATGGGCATCTTTTTGAGAGTCATCTAGAGACAGCAGATAATTCTCTTTAGTTTGCAGGATTGCTAATTCTTGTGCTTGCCATTAAGTTTTGAGGGCATGTGTCTAAATAGGAAAGCTGGTGACATCGGTGCAGTGTGCATAGGATGCTCACAGCAAGGTGTGTGGAAGAGCTTCCTATCTCAGCAGTGCGTGGCTCCTAACTAGCTTCTCTCCCTGATCCCTGGATGTAATAGTACCTGACTATTTCCACTCATTACCTAAGGCAAGCGAACTGGGGAGGGGAGCAAGTAATTTACAGCTTTACTCTGTTGGCAAAACTGTGATGATTATCAATGATTGTGCCCCGAGCCCCCAGAATGCACCAGGAGCTATAAACACTGAATGGGTAAGCACAGCTACTATTTCCAGGGAGTTAAGTGGGTCCTTTTCTGCTCCCCCTGCCCTGGTCAGACCTTCCTATCTTCCTCCTTTCCTTATTCCTTTGACCATTCCCACAAATTGTCTTCTTACAGGGAGAACAAAGGAATGTCATTCACTCCCCACCACTCTGTTTTACTCTAATCTTCATCTTGTGGCTCCCTTTGAGCCCACCCCATGAATCATTTTCTTAGGTGCCACTCTGATCACCACATACCTGCTCCTTCCTTTACTAATGTTATGAATTTAAAAGGTGACGGGCTTTTTAAGTGCTATTTTGTTTTCCAGCCACTATATTCTTCATATTTTAAAATTTCATGCATCTTTACAGGAAAAAATCCACAGAATACTGATAAACAATCACATATAAACACATGTTGGCATGCAGGCACATATACAATATAACAGAGACTTAGAACTTCAGTAGAGTGCATGGCTTTCATTTGGGGGTGATGCTGAGATTCTTTATTTTTCAAGGATCCATTATCCCCCCAGCTGTCCTTATTATGATGTTTTTAAAAAGGACCCAGCAGGCATGAAGGGTTCTACTGGCCGGCAAGGAGTAGGCTATGAAACCACTGCAAAGATGGCTGCCGAAAGGAGTTTGGGAAAGCTCAGGTGGGCAGGACTGTAATTAACAAGGAAATTTATACAAGTTCTTCCACACTGCATTTCCTGTAAGGGGGAGAGGAAGAAGCACTGACTTTCAGATTAATACTGTGAAATCCTCAAATTCTAACTAAATTCTGGCTCAATTTGCTGCCAAACCTACTATCGACTGGGTCTGGCTCCCAGTGC
Organism: Myotis daubentonii; assembly: GCF_963259705.1. Lineage (NCBI taxonomy): Eukaryota > Metazoa > Chordata > Mammalia > Chiroptera > Vespertilionidae > Myotis > Myotis daubentonii. Next base: position 30,282,993 of record NC_081843.1, read on the forward strand.
CAGCTCCGGTCCAGGAAAGCTGTTAGGAGCTATAAGTTAGGAGCTATAATGGAGTTTAATCAGTGCCTGGATTTTCCATACCTTTCTGATACTTGGCCAGCTCAATTTTTGGCATATGCATAAAGTCCTTGATGTCCATAAGGAGAATGACAAGTTAACAAATCAGTAGCTTTTGGGTACTTATGGAAATGTTGAGAACGAGCCAGCTGCTTCCTCTATTGGAGGTGATGCATGGTTAATTTATTTATTTTAGCATACAGCACACAGATGCGGCTGGGTTGTTAATTTTGCTTTGCTACCAAGAGTTACAAGGTATCAGCTATCGGCTGATTTATTTGAAATCCTCCCTGGAACGCATCAGAATTTTAATTGTTTCCTGGATTTCTGCAACAGAAGAAGAATTGATGTCACTGGAAAATGCCCTGGGTCCCTGCTGACTACAACTAACTCCCAGTGACTGATTTCCAATTGATACAGATGAGGCCTGGGAGGCGGCACACACAGATGCACCCACGTGAGCCCAGCAGCCCAGTAATGACTAACAGGGATGATGGGGGAGACCAAAGACTTCTCTCCAACAACTCATCAAGCACACTGTTCCTCTCGACAGATGTAACCGTCGGGGCCCAGCATAGATGCTGGCAGGAGCAGATGGTGACGCGGGGCAGCTCTGCTCCCTGCTCCCTGGGCTGGGCTCTGCGAGACGGGGAAAGGCTGGCGTGTGCAGTGTGCCGGGGGTGGGCCAGGGCTGTGTTTCCAGCAGCAGGTAAAATCCATTTGTCACACCAGCTCCAACTGGGTCTTCGGCACAGAGTTAATATCTGAAGCCAATGAGGCGTTCCGTCCCACCGCTGCAGGGAAGCGGGGAGCCTGGCGCTAACGGTGCCGTCTGAGAGGAGGACCAGACCAGAAAGGAAGGGGGTGCTGGGTCACAGAGGCAGAGCGAGGCCTGGCCAGGGAGGGAGACAGATGAGCACACAGGCCCGGCTGGCAGTGGCTCTCAGGGCTCTGCTTCCTTCCATTTGAAAACAAGATGGCAGGTGGAGAAGGGGAAACGGAAAACACGAAAGGAGTGTTTCCTCTTAAATCTCGTCAGGGGAGAAACGGCCACTGCCATTACCACCGTCAGCACCCAAATCGTCACCCCACCCCCCAAAAAGTTCTAGGAGAGAAAAACACACACAAGTGTTTTCCTTTTCTGTCCTCACCAGCGTCCCAGCAATCTCATGAAAGCAGCCTCTACATATTCGCTCAGTCTGAAATATGAACACACACAGCAGCAATAAATTCCCATCGCCTCCACCTCTGAACGCGGGCCAGGTACGTGGCAGGGAGAGGGTTTTTATGAGCGGGCCTTCGCTGCCAGGATCCCTCCTTCATAAAGAAGAGATTTTAGTCCATTCTGTCTATTTATTTTGTGTGGAGAAACCAAGAGCAATAAACCACGAAGAAATTCACTCTACCTTATTCCATTTCACACTTTTGTCAACCACGCTTTATCGAGTATCTGAATGAATTTTTAATATCATGCCACAAAATGCTTTGGTCTCCTATCAGACGCTGGGACGCTATCCATCTGATAACACTGGGGAGTTCTGAGAGATACTCAGCGCTGAGGAAACAGCTTTAAAGTTTAGTCATTCTGATGGAATGTAAAAGCTTCTATCAGTGACAGGTTGACAGAAAAAGCTGTTTTCCTTTCCATTTCACAGACTTCCACCTAGGAACGCCATGAAACATGTCAGGGCTCTCTCCGCGTCTATGAAGACAGAGATGGCATCTGCTCCCAGTGGGACACCCTTCTAACCAGTGATACTATAAGATTTCACGATCCCGAATTCTGACTGACATTCCAAAGGCCAGGGAGGAGGTGTTTACTATATTTTATGGAACAACATCAATTGCTTGTCTTAGCACATAAATATAGTTTCATGGTATACAATGCTACCTCACGCACCTTCCTCTCCCCGTCTTTCTTGCAAAAGGAAATCACAATCCAGTGTGTTAACCAAAGCGGTTTCTAATTTCCTGCTGCAGGTAGGAGGGAGCTTCTGTTTGCATGTTCCCTAAGCTGCACACATGTCTCAACTCCTTCGGAAAGCTGTGGCTTAAAGGGAGAGGGTTTCCATTGGTGTCAAAGGCAACCTCTAGATTTTCTACGGCAGCAGAACTACTGCCCAGTTTCCAACTCTGCTGCTGCCCCCAATGCCTATTAGATTTGGGTGGAAGCAACAGGGAGAGAAAATGTGTGTGAGACTCATTTCGGGCGTTTGGTTGAGGTGGTATTTCTGCCCCCCTCACCTCTATCGTCTTAGGTAGAAAAGATGATGAACCATAGGACAAGTCAGCTGGTAACAACAAACCATAGGCTAACAGGGTCAGAACTCTGTAATGAGGCACCTCCAGACAAACAGGTAATGGGTGACATGGTCATGTCATTCCCAGTGTTCATATAATCCCTGTTCTCTATGTCTGAATCACACACTTAAAAAAATGCTTAAAAAGCTGGAAGTAGACCCTGAACTGAAAAGGCAACCTAACATCCTCCTGAGTTCACTGATGCTGATGTCTCCTGGAAATTTCTCCTGAATGGAGGAGTTGGAGTGGACCAGGGAGCCTTCAGAACCAAAAAGCCAGCTGAGTATTCTGGAGGCAGAGTGATATGGGCAGGGATAGAGGCAGATACATAAGGGGAAGTCAGGGATGCAGGAAACCAGAGGACAGGCCAACAATCTCCACTGATAGTGCTGCGAGGAAGGAAGAAAAAGACACAAAAGAAAGCAGAGTCCTCAGCACATTCTTAAAACCTTTTTACATATCCCCACAGGGGCCACAGAACCGCCAAGAGAGCAGAAAAGTTCTTGTGAATAAAAAAGAAATCCTATATTACAGTGGTTGTGGTCCTTCAAACTTCAATCCTAGCCTATAAAATACCATTCTTTGGCATTTACTTCCATGGATGGGATGTGATTTTTTAAAATGTCCGAAGAGGCTCCTTGGGTTGGGGTAGGAGGGTGGTTAATGAAGAGAACATGGATAGATACTGTTCTATGGACATTAAAAATGCAGTGCCTTGCCACAAACCACACCTGCAGAGAACCTCTTATAAAATGACCATCGCTAGGGAGGAGAGAGAGATGAGCTACTGAATTATTCAGTGAACTGTAACCTGTGTTGTGGGCCAACACTGTGCTGGGATGGGAGTTGACTGGCTTTACTGGCACATGGTAGGCACGCAAAGTATGCCTGAAATTCACCTGTTCTTAATGACACTTCTTGGAGATCGATTTTGTTGTCTGTATTTTACATATGCGAAAACTAGGTCTCAGAGAGCACACGTGTCAGTCTGCAGGTTATGCAGTTATTGGAGTGGAGAAGCAAGACTTAAACTTGGGCTCATCTTTCCTCTTAAAATATTACCCAGAGGATTCCAATCACCCCTGAGCACTCTCTTCACACAACGGGGGGAGGAAGAGTGATAAGTGGACTTGACAGTTGGGGCTTAGAAGGTGTTATAAAACAAGAAGAAACAGGCAGGGGTAAGGAAGACCTCAGAAAAAGAGAGATGGAGGGAGGTAGTGGGGGAGGGAGATATTAAATGAGAGGCTATGCAGAAGACATTCAAATTCTCTTTTTCTTGAAAATTACATCTGCTATTCATGTCACCAAGCTTTCTGGACTCATTCCTGCCTCTTGCTTTTGAACTCCAGTGGGAATATTTTCAAGCTTTTCCCCAAACCAGTTATTTGAGAATCAGGACAGTAATCTGACATCTTTGATCTTCCAAATCCTCTCTGTAAACACAAAAGTTTAGCCAAAAGGACAGCAGCACCTACAGGAACTTAAGAGGACCCAACTGTCTGGCTCATGCATGTGCGCGCGCGCGCACACACACACACACACACACACACACACAGGCTGCACTGAATTCTCTGTCAGCACATTCTGCCAAGCCTTCCCTGTTTATTCTGCTGCAACTCTGCTCAGTTTCTTCAGGAAAGAAGACCCCACAGGGAGCCAGAGATGAGCCTCTATCCGTCACCCCTTCTTAAGTAATTTCTTTTGTTAGGAGAGAGAGAGAAGGAAAATGAACAGGAGGCTTGAAACCCCGAGTTTAGTGTTTGGGGCATTTCTGCATTTTGAAGATGCTCACTGGAAGGCAGGTCTTTAGCCACGGCTGGTAGTCAGACAGCTGTCAGGCAGATACCGACGATCTGGTGAGAGAAAGGCCCTCGTCCAGTTTGCTTCAACGTGGAGTGCCAGGGGAGCAGCAGCGGGACCCAGGGTGCAGGATGGGTGAGGCCCTGGCCACGTCTCCTGACTTCACTCCAAGTATTGATGTAGCTGATTAGCTGTATCTTTGCCTGGGTTTAGGCAAGAAATCGTAGGGTGCTTGTCCTGGGGCTGTGGAAATCTTCACAACCTGTCGTCTTTTATTCATTTTGTGATCACATGCCCTGCCCAAGGCAATGTTCTGGCAGTTCTGCAACTTCAGAGCAGATGGCTCAATAAAAGTTCACTAGTCAGTAAGGGGTTAGGGCACCTTGCCTGGAAAATCCTGGTGCCCAGGCCCACCCAGAAAGTCCTATGTGGTGCAGAACTACCTGGAACTTATTAACGGTACCACTTCAACTACATCTAAGCTCTCTCCAGCCATAACATTTCTATGGGGAAAATACTTAACATCCAAACTAAGAATGCCAATGTCCCTTCAGGTGCACCCAGGGGAGTGCGCGAGTTCTCCAGCTGATGACAGGGGAAAATCTAGTAATTATTAGAATTACAGGCACTGTAATGGTTGTGTCAGATTTCATCCCCAAAACTACTCTCAGGAGGTAAATATGATTATCCTCCTTTTACAAGTGAAACTGAAGCTCAGAAGGTCAAATAAATTGCCCAAGGTCATACAGTTAAGGAGTGAGATTCCAGCAGGTTAAATAAATGAGGAGGTTTAAATACATGAGGCATGTGGCCCGCTGGTCGCCAGTTTGACATGCTTGGAGTGGGTAGCCCAGGCCCGTCTCTCGGTGACGCTGTGACACTGCTCCTACAGGCGGGCGCTCTCACTAATGTAACAGCCTCCGTCTGGGAGAGGGATCCTCTGGAACAGTGTGCTGCACTCTGTGCACCAGAACACTGGGCTGAGCCTCCTTCTCAGAAACCCACGACCTGTGCAGCCTGGGGATGCTTTCTTTATTACTTGATGCTTTCGTTTTGCTGCTCAGAAAAAGAGAGAACTTCCAAGGCGACGCCAAGGTGAAATATAAAGTTTTACACCTGTAGGCGCTTTCACAGTGAATTGAGGCGCAGCGTAGCCTCGCAGAGCCCCTCTGAGACAGCTGGCCCTGGTCCGCCTCCCAGCGGCCTTAACGACAGCCGGCCTTAACGATGTCCCCATCAAAAACCGGAGCGGCGCAGCATCATAAATGGCACCTCTTCACAATCCTCTACTTCCTGGGCCCTTGCAAACGTCCTTCCTCTCTATTGTTGCTCATTCGATTTATTTTCTTTTAGTTAAGTTGTGCCAATTCCCGGGCACCCTGGAGGTGCCTCCAAACACAACACCCTATTTTCACAGCAGGAGATCACAGAATACAGGCAGAATGTCTGAAACTTTGAGGGTAGCAAGGACCCCAAAGTACTATAATGATTTATAATACCTCATATTTGGCTGTGCTGGGCCAAAAATGTGTACAGAAAGGTTATGCGTTGATCAAAAACCTGGGGAGACTGGTAGGATAGTAAAAACCTGTCAGTCTCTTTGTCTGGTACATCAGCTCACAGCCACTGGATTTTGGAAAGAACGTTTAAAATGTGAGTTTCCCTTCAGTAGTGACCCCTTTACACGAATGTGCCACACACTGCGGGGGACAGAACTGCACCAGGCAGAAATCATGCTGAGTGAGATGATTGGAGGAGCCAGAGCCCCACCCCATCTGCACGGGATCTTCCTGGGCCTTCGCCTCCTGCCTTGGCTTTAAGCTCTTCTCTCACCTCTCCAACCAGCTCGCCCTGGACCCTCATCTGAATGTGACTAAATAAAAGCCTCCTCTCTTCTCTCCCTGTCTCACCTGTCTCCACTGTGACCCTCCATGGGGCGGCCATTCACATTTGGGTCTCCAGCTCAGCTCTTGCTCCAAGCTCCCCCAGGTTTCCACCTACAGAGGTACCCCATGTCCATCCTGCTGTCAGCTCTAGCTCTGTCCTTCCAAACAGAACTCATCCCTTCCCCTTCTCCCTCAGGATCTCACCCCCCCCCCCCATCTTCTGTGCTATGATTCTCACAGTCAGTTCAAACAGAGGGATCACCTGGAGATGCTTTTTGCTTCCCAGGAAGTACTCCCTCCTTACCCCCCACCCCCAACCCCTCCCATGCCCAGGGAGCCTGGGGAAGGAGGAGTGGGAAGTCAGGGAGGAAGGGGAGCAGGTGTGTGTAATCTGAATAAGTCCCCAGGGGATTCTGTTACCTCTCCCCACACCTTGGAGAACGGCCTCTCTAAACCTTGGCATTATTTGTTAAGTCCCATTTCTCTCTCACATTCCTCATCAAATTGGTTACCCAGTCCTTGCTGACTGCCTCTCAAAAATACCTCCCGTATCTGATTCTTCCCTTCCATTCCCACAGCCCCCAACCTCATTATCTCCTGCCGGGATTGTTGTTGCAATCGCCTGCTAGCAGGTCTCTGAACCTCCAGACTCTCTAGGCTCCAATCCATCTTGCACACTGCTGCCAGATTAACCTTCTAAAGCAGTGGTTTCTACACTTTGGCATGCATTAAGATCACCTGGGAGCTTGTTAAAAATACAGATGCCTTGACCCCAACCTATAGATTAGGAATGAGCAGGTCTGGGTGGGGCCCTCAGTATATGTATTTTTTAACAAGCTCTCAGGAGACTCCGGTGCAGCCAAGGTTTGAGAATCTCTGGCCCAGCTCTGACCATGGTGCTCCCTTCAAAAAAAAGTTCCAATGGCTGTCCATTGCCTACCCATCTCCCTAGCTGTTCAAAGCCTGGGGTGGTCAGGCACCAGTTCACTTTTCAGCCTCACCTCCCACTGCACTTGGACATGAACCCTATGGGGGATCCTCACTGCTTGCCTCTTCCCATGCCTGCTTTTCAGTTCTTTGCCTCCTACTTTGAATATTCAAGCTGTTTCCTGTGCCTTGGGTGTTCTGCCTTCTCCACTTCTACCAAACACTGTGATGAACTGGAGTTGGGGAACCCTGGGTCACATGGTTGGTTCAATGCACCATCTTGGAATGAGGACCCAAACCACAAACAAGGGTTACCTATACTCTGCATCAGTCTCATCCAGGCTCATTTATTCTCAAGATGACCCTCTGTGGTTCTCATTTACCCAACAATGCAGAGTTATTGATATTCAGACTTGGGCTCATCTGACTCCAAATACACATTTCTTTCCCACTGCTTCCAATTTGCTATCATTGTACTTAAAGCTGATGTAAGGATCCACCCTTTATCACAGTTGCTTTTCAGTCTGTGGAGATAGATCTGTGTTGACTAATATGTGTTTCTCACATAGTAGGTCTTGTGACCCAAAGCTCATTTGACCTACTGGATGTTGAAGGTTAGGAGTACAGCTTATGAGAATGAACGAGAATTGCAGACAATCTCTTAACTCAGATTCCCTGATTCCTGAGAGTAACCAATCCTTTCCATTATGCTCTCCCTGTAGCGTAATGAATGAAACCACGGCACACTCAATCTTTGCATTCGATTGGCCAGTCTCATTTGCCCACGCACTCTGCTCTCATCAGCTGAGCAATGGGTCCCAAGTCTGTTTATGCCAGTTGTGCTGGGTATTGCAATGATATATTTTGATTGAGCATTATCTACACTGTTGAAATAGGAATAAAAAAGAAAATTGTTGCTTTTCTAAATTCCCAAGAAGATCTTAGAAACATGCACTAAAGGCAGAGACTTAAAAACAAGCTGCTGTTTACTTAGGTGCAGACAAGACAACTGTGAAAGGCTGACAAAAGGAACAAACTCTTAAATTGAGAAGATTCCACACTTCCCAAATGTTCAAGATCTCCCTCTACTTACACTGGAACTGAGACTGTCCAGGATGCATTAAGGATGTGAATTATGCAAGAAAGATGCACAGGGCTCTAATAAGCAAACCCATAAGCAAATGAAACGCCTTCAGCATGTACATAAAAGAGCATAAAACTGAAAATCAACAAATGCATTCACCATATTAACAAACAAAAAAACCTATATGATTATCTATGTAAAATCTAAAGCTAACAACATACTTACGGTGAAAGACTGGTAACTTTTACCCCAGCTCAGGAACAAGACTGCATGTTCACTCTCATCACTTTTATTAAACATTGTGTTAAAGGTTTAATAGTGAAATCAGCAACTAAAAGAATAAATGCATCCAGATTGGGAGGAAGTAAACTGTCTTAATTTGCAGATACAATAACAACCTAAGTAGAAAACGCAAGTGGAATCTATGAAACAGCTACTGAAACTAGTAAGTGAATTTAGCATAACTGCAGAATATACAATTACATATTGTATTGTAATTGTTACACAAAACTGCAAATCAATATCCCCAAATCAACTGACTAGTCAATTATAATAACAACAACCAGAAATGGAAGTGAACTGAAAATTTAAAAATCGTGTCATTTATAATAGCATAAAAATATGAAATATCTAGGGGTAATTCTGACAAAAGATGTGAAAGACCTGTGCATTGAAAAATGTAATATATTGCTAAGGGAAATTAAAGAAGACCTAAATAAATGGAAAAACACTTTGTTCATGGGTTGATACATGCAATAACATAGATAAACCTCAAAGTAATTATGTACAATAAGAGGAGAGAAAAAATACATACTGCATGAAACTCTAAACATGTAAAGTAATCTGCAGTGACAGAAAGCAGGGGGCAGGGGCACGGAGGCAGGAGAGAGGGAGCAGAAAGCAGTGCGAGGCAGCTGTAGGGGGACAGACATGTTCACTGTCTTGACTGTAGTGATGGTGTCATGGGTGGGTACATGTATCAAAACTGAGTGAATTGTATACTTTAAATATGTGCAGTTTATTGTATGTCAATTAAGAAATTAAATGTGGCTAGCTTGTTTCCTTTCTAAGATTACTTCTTCCTTTAAGTGACTTTCTCAATTAGCTAACTACATACTTCATTGGTTAAGAGGGCCCTTCCTGTACGTGTAACGTAAATGGGCCTGAGGGTGAAGAACACTCGTCCCTTGGAGCTGGAACAAGCCTGGAAACCATCTAACAGGACACACAGATCAGGAAGCTGGGGGTGAGGAGGGTTCCGTGAGGTTCCCAGGTTCATACAGTTAAAGAGTGGAGTTGGGTACAGATTCCCAGCTTCTCTGACTTCTGAAGGCTCCTCCAACCTGCAATCTGTGTTCATCCACAAAGTGGACAAACACTGATAATTCGAGAAGCACTCCTCAATGAAGCAAAGTTGTCAACAAAATTCCACCTTTGGTGAGGCCGTGGCAGCTGGCTGCTGGGGCCACTTGGAAGAGATAGGTTCATCCCTGAGGCCAGGGTACAGACTGCCGTATACTCGGCTCACTCACACACTTTGGTCCACAAATTAAGTTCCATCTATTTTTTTCCTTTCTCAGTAGGATCACCTACTACTAATAAAAGTGATTCTGAGTTAAGTCTCCAAGTAAGGCTGGCAAGGAAGGAGGAACAGAGCTCATGCTTCAGGACACACCACCGTGGGCAGATGGCAAGGAGGGCCCCTCCTCCCAAGCTGGCACCCGCTGAGTGCTGCCTGTGAACCCAGCACCCTCCTCCCGCTTCCAAGGCGGCACACGCTGGGAATCTCCTGAAAACAAGCTCCTAAGGAAGACATATGGTGCTTACTTGCTAAGAAAGAGTGCTAACAAGACAAACTGGGAAGGAACCAGGGAAAAAGCTGACTGAGTTTCTTAGTCCCAGGAGGAGGTGAGACTCAGGGCCTGAACGGGCTGCTGTGCAAAGGCATGTCCCAGACAGGGAAGCCCTGAGCGCCCCTCCTCCCCCTCCCCTACAGTCAGAGCAGCAATCGGTGCTGGTCACTTCCCCAGGCAAGTGGTGGCTCTCTGAGGTCTCGCATCCTTGGATGTGAGGAGGGGCCCCAGTGGAAAACCTCTCTCAGCCTAACTCTGTGCAAACAGCCTTCAGTTCTAAATTGACCAGGAATGCAGTCCCTTTCTAACCCTCTAGAAAACAGAATACTGAAAAGCTCGCATTGCTGTGTGTCTTTAGGGGCAACTGGCACCTGAAGGTTTGTGGGAGAATGTGGGATGTCAACGCAAGAGCTGTGCTGAAGGCAGACGGAAAGTTATCTTAAGGACCTGCTCTAGTCAGCAGGCGGAGGCAGGCTAAGTATGCATCAGTTGGTTTTCAAAATATGGTATTTACAATACGCAGCAGATGTTCTTTGAATTCTAATGTGAAAATACAAGCTCTTTATTTTTACTGACAGACTAAAAAGTACACTTAATATAATAATCATGCAAAGTCCAAAGACTACCTCACAGTTTGGAAAATACTATGTTGAGTCATTAGTCCCATTACTCAGTATTTACAAAACTCACCAGATAAATGTGGCACACTGAGACTTCCTGGTAACAACCTTCTAATTTTTTTTTTGCCAGGAAGAACACAGCAAGGCTTCCCAGAAGCCTCAATTTGGGAACTTTTTTCTGAAATATTCTGAAGCACAACACATGCACACATGCTAAAGCATTCAGGAGCTCTTTGCTCAGGGATGAGTTTTTACTGTCATTCATTCCTTTAAAAAAAAACCTCATGAGTGCTTCCGAGGGCAGGGCAGTACACGAGGCTCAGAGTCAGCATGAGCACTCCACAGATCTTGCCCTCAAGGAGCCCCATCCATGGGAGGAGAGCAGGTAAACAGCAGTGCAGAGCTGCGGGATAAGCACAGGACGCTGGGGATGGCCTGGCCAGTTTTGAGGGTCATCAGGCAATCAACGGAGTCATGGGCCAGTGGCAGTTTCCCAGAGGAAGCTCCACTAGAGAGGTCAGAAAGCTCTCTGTGGAGTGGGCATGAGGGAGAAGGAGGAGCTATCCAGGGATGGGCCCGGCAGGAGCAGGCAGGGCAGGAGCTGGGTTTGTTGGAGAACTGAGTGGTTGCAGATAAATAAAGGAAAGGAGCCTGGACTGGAGTCAAACAACAACCTCATGCTTCCCATCTTGGGCAATCCGCTGATGCCGTTTCTGGCCACAGGAAAACCAGGGAGAAAGCACAGTTCTTGTGAGGCGAGAGCTCATGAAAATGTTAGGCACATAGTAGGTGTTCATTATGTGTTAATTAGCTTCTTTCCTTAGCATTCTCAAAGCTCTGCAAGGCAAAAGTTTTCTTGACTCCTGACTCACCTGGAAGAATAAATTATAGTTGGGGATGACTAGAGTTCTAGTTTGTTCAGCCAATACCCTGCGATTGTGATTCTGAAAGTTATGCAATAAACACCCTCTCCCAGTGAGGGCCTAGACTGCACCAAGGGCTGTATATACATAAAATATTCAAAGGTAGGGCTTTCTGGTGAGTTTTGTTGGCACTTCATTTGAATATAAACAGAGCCTTTCGTTCATTCAAAATTCTGACCAGCAAGCTTGGAGCATCTAAAGCAGTCCCAGGCAACTGGGCTGGTTTCTGGGCCCATAAGAGCTGCCCTCAGGATTCTTACTGCATGATGTGGGGAAAAGACAAGCATATAAACACAAATAATGTGTCTGACATCATGACAGAGTACTCTTTCTAATGCGGTGGTTCTCAGCCTTGCTGCAAATGCAAATTAATGGGGAGCTTTTACAACAGTACTGATGCTTGGCCCCACCCCAGAGACTCTGATTCAAATGCACTGGACAGCGGCCTGTGCATGTGGAGTTCAAAGGCTCCTCAGGGGACTCTAGCATGCCCACGGGTGAACAACCTGTCTGGAGTGTACAGCTCCTTTGTTCATTGGCAGGAATGGTTTGAGTTGTCAGCACAGGGACAGCGGCTCTCGGGCTCTGAAGTGTATAAGAAGGGAAGGCCTAGGCTCCTTGCAGCAGGGCAGGGCCAGGCCTTTGCGTATTTGCAAGTACCCGGGGAATTCTGAGTCACAGGAAAGTTTGAGAGACACTGCTCTCACACAGCAGTGTCTTGTACAAAGCATGACTAAAGCAGGGTATCTGGCCTTTCAGAGAGAGGCCGCCCAAGGGGAGAATTCCCTATAAACCCTTCCATCTTCACATGGCTTTGCTGGCCCTTCTTAGCAGGCACAGCAGTGGAGTTCTGGCCTCTTGTGTGCCTGTGTTTGACAGAGTGTCTGAAACTTAAAACTCCTCTCAATTAAGGTGTTTTCCTCCAGCTCTTCTCACCATAGTAATGACAATGCTTCAAGGCCCTCCAGAAGTGCTGTGTTTTCCAACAGGTTCTCAGATTTTCTGCTCAAGGTCACACTAGGTCACCCAGAACAGGAGCCCTTGCTCTTTTTGTATGGATAAGAAAACTGAAGCCCAGGGACTTGTCCAGAAAGACCTAAGGCTGGTTGAGAGTAGACTCAGTACTAGAGCAGAGCCAAGATTCCCTGACTTCTAACTTTGACGTTCTTGTCAATACATCAGTGTTCCTCAAAGCACAGCCCAAAGACCAGCAGCCTCAGAATCCCCCCGGAAACTTGTTTAAAAAGCAAATTCTTGGGCCCCCCCACTCAGATCTACTGAGTCAGAAACTCTTGGGATGGGACCTGCCGTGTATTTTAACGAGCCTTCCGGGGCATTCTGATGCACCATTGAAATCTATTATGCTGCCCACTGGGAACACCTCTTGCCTCCAGCTGCATAGTGATGGTACTTTCATCAGTGCATAGTACAATCAAATATTCTAGAGTATAGTGCACCAGTCAGCTACAGGAACACTGGCAAATTTGTGAGCTGGCGTGGACTCATGAAGCATTAAGAAAGCACGTGCCCTCTTTTACCCCTAAGTCCCTGGGGAAACATTAGGGGGCCATGGCTGAGATGTAGCTCCATCCAAAATAGCATGTTCATGTCTGCATTCTCTTAGATAAGTTTCAGAAAAGTTCTCATTTACAGGAGTGAAGACTTGATGAATAAATCTAGTCTTTCAACTTTTCACCCATCATTTTTTTGCACTGAAACATTGCTGTGAAATAGAAAATGAAGTCTTTCACTGGTACCAGCCAAACCTACAAAGTGGCTCCTTTATGATGAATTCATGAAAAATGTAATGTTATGAGAGGAGAGAAGGGTATTTACAGTATCTGAGCTTAGCAAAGTGGGACAGGGAGCCAAAGTATGATTTCTTTTTGGCTCCCAAGGCACATGGCACACAAAATGTTTCTGTGAAGAAAATAAAAGGCAGATCTGGTTCCGAGTTCAGTGAAATAGCATGATTTCCATTTGGCTGTTTTTGCAGCAGTTGCCTTTTTAGGCAACTCCTCATTTCAAGGAAACGTTTGGAGCTCATTAGAGTCACCTGCCTCCTTCCAACAGACTATGCCCTGGGGAGAGAATGCTGGGCCTGCCCACCATGTCCTCAACACCAGGGAGGTGCCTGGTGTGGCCAGGCTGGGCCGGCTGCATGGGATGATGACATCTATGAGGTTTCCTGCAGACTTTGTTTATATTTTCCTGGGCTGGCAACTCTAGGCACTGAAGGATTTGGTGAAAATATGTTCTTTTATATTCCCACCTGTGGGTAGTTCACTGATAGTTACAAGGAATGGCTAGGACAAGGTGGGGTCTACATTTTGTGAAAGATTTAGGACCCAGACTGTGGGTCATCCCACACCTTAGCTGGATTTGATTAAGGTCAAATTCTAAGGAAAGACAGAAATCAAAACTTAGACTATGAAGTATAGTAGCACGGTGCTAACATAAAAAGGAATCACAGAATTGCAGAATTGGAGGGGATCCTCATCAACCTGCACCTTTTGAGTGCCATGCTCAGCCAGGTTGCTCTATCTGAGCACCAACTGACCAAGAGAGGCAGGCAACGCCATCTTGGAATGGACCTGATAATTAAACCATTTTTCTCCTTAACTGAGCTTGAATTGCTTGAACTTTTTATGTCCTTTGAGGAAATAAAGAACAAAAAATTTAAGATTTAATCTTCATTGACATGATAGCTCTTCAAATACTTAAAGACAGCTAACATGTCCCTTTGTCTAGGCTCTGCCATTATCTAATAACCTAACATTGGTTAAGCCATTAAAACTCACCAGACCACATTTCCCTCACTTAGGAATTGATGGGTATTAGAACAGGGATCCCTTTCTAACCCTACATAACTATACAGAGGTCAGTTAAGATGTGAAAGCATTTTCAAATGGCATCAAATGTTATGCAAATGCAAGACTTTACAATGAAGATGTCAGGTTTGCTATAATTCTCTTAAGCTTCCTTCATCTAAGCCTTGTACTTGGATTGATTGAAAATAATAGTTCAGAAACTACTGAGAACTCTCTTGACACTGACATATAGCCTATCATCGACAAGTTTAGTTTTTTTACATCTTCTATATTTTATAGAGGTTAAAAAATTCATTCATGAAAAATATTTATTCAGAATATACTATATATAAGATACTTTATCAGCTGTTAAGAGAAGATACTCTGTCAGCTGTTATCGAAGTTATACCAAGACAAATGCAAGACTCCTAATTTTCAGGGTCCAAATAAGAGAAGCACATAAATACCTGAAATACAAGACTAAGTGCTAAAAAGTCCTTTACTACCCACCCCTCCCCACCCAATACACACACACAATTCTAGAAATCCAAAGGGGAATGAAATCCTATTCCAAGAAGATTTCATGGAAGATAAAGGATTTGAAGGATGAGAGGATTTCAATACATGAGATCTTATTGGCATAAATAAAAGACATCATTTTAGATAAGTGATACAGGATAAGCAAGGGCCAAAAATGAGAACTTGCAGAGGAGAAAGAATGAATGAACAGTGTTTTATTTCAGCTAAAACACAGAGAATATGGAGAAGAAGAGTGAAAATTAGTTTGGAAAGAAAGACAAGGTTTCAGTTGTAGATAGCCTTACAACTTGGGCTATGGAGTACAGAATGTATTTAGTAGGCTTAGAGGGACTTAAAAGACTCTTGTCTAAGAAAATGACAATTATGACAATAATCAGTTGTGTGTTAATATCTGGCAGTAATACATGAGATGCAATGGAGCTGAGACAGAGTAGGGCCTGATGATAGTCCAGGTAAGAGACAATGAAGGCCTGGACAACAGCATTGAGAAGAATGAGAGAAATACAGTCTAAATTGGACAAAAGGACTCTTACACACATGATGGCTGTCATCCATGGCAACCAAGGAACTGAAAAAACAAAGTCCAGTTTTCAACACTGGGTCACACTATGGCCAGAATCAGAGAAGAAAGAACGCCTGCCAGGGTATGCGGTCTGTTTTGAGCAATGAGTCTAAGAAGCTGGCAGGACACCCAAGCGATGAAGATAGTTTTGGAAGTTATCCATATATTTAGGAGCCAGATGGTGTTAAGAGACTAGAAAGGGAGAAAATAGACAGATAAGAGAGGGGGCATCCATACTTAAGAAGGCATTGAACACTGAAGCCAAAGGTAGAAGGTGAAGGTGGAGTATGAGAAAAGCCAGAAGAGTATTTTAAGATGGAAGGACAATCAAAAGGGTTCTGTGTCATCTAAAGTCTTGGGGAAAGGGACCAGGGATGGTTACTAGGCTTGGCAAATAAGTTAGCGCCATGAACCATGAAGATAGAATTTCAGTAAAGTAATGAAGGTAGAGTCACGAGTGCAAAAGGTTAGGCGGGAGTGAGTGCAAAGGAAAAACCAACAGTGAGAGCAAACTGTGCTTTCAAAAGATCTGACAGTGATGGCAATGAGAAAAATAGAATGGTGCCTTGAGCGGGCAGCAGGATCGAAGCAACTTTTTAAAAGTGTCGACTCTTGAGTATTTTTGTAGGTTGAAAGGAAAAAAATGATGTTAGTCAAAAGCCAGGAGGAGGGAAGAAATAGAAGGCACAAACGGAGGGGTACACCTTAGATGAAAGGGTTGATTCTTCATTTTTAAGATGAGAAGAGGGAAGAGGAGAAAATATTGGGTAAAGCTGAGTAGGGGGCTTAGGAATACTGAGATCAGTCATCCTGCAGATAAATGGGAGGTGACTAATAATGATGTTTGAATCTATAAGTAATCTGAGAGTTGGTGAAATAATGGGAGAGAGGCAGAGAAGACAAACCAGAGAGCATGAGTAACACTGCAAAAGCCAATATTTTGGAAATAAGTAAAAGTTAGACATGCGTGAAATCTTTCTGGCTATAAAACATGTCAGAACCAGGAGCCTTCAAAGGAACATAAGAAAAAATTTCTTTGGAAATATTTTAAAACTAGAGGCCCAGTGCACTCAGGGGTGGGGGTCCCTCAGCCCAGCCTGTGCCCTCTCGCAGTCCAGGACCCTCAAGGGATGTCTGACTGACGGCTTAGGCCTGCTCCCCATGGGAAGTGGGCGTAAGCTGCAGTCTGGCCTCCCTCTGTGGGAGGCAACTGGGTGGGCCAGCAAGCGGTCAGCCCCGCCCCCCCAGCACCCCTCCCCTGCCACTGGTCGCCGCAGCCCCTCCCCCCATCCTCGTTGTACCCTCCCTGGCTGGCCTGGCGCTGCACCACCCCCTCCTTCCCACTGACTGGTCATTCCACCGTTTGGTCGATTTGCGTATTATGCTTTTATTATATAGGATATAACTGGGCTCAGGTTCAGTCAACTTAGAAAATTTTAGAGGTTAAATATCCAGAAAAGGCAAACCATGGAGGTAGAAAGTAGCTTAGTGGTTGCCAGGGCCTAGAAATAGGAAGGAATAGGTATGGGGTTTCTTTTTGGTGTGAGGAAAATAATCTGGAATGAAACAGTGGTGACAGCTGCACAATGCACTAAAGGATAGTGAATATACTAAAGTCATTAAATTGTATATGTGGAACTTCATGTGAAGCATAGCCAGTAACGCCTTTTCATTTAAAAACTACGTCATTTCGAAAAGAGTATTTCAGAGGTAGGACTCATGATGCCTATGGAGAGGCACCAAAGAACGCCTTCCTGGCACACCTGAAAGCCTCCTTGTCTTAGGTCTTACAAGGAGCTCGCCAGGCTCCTCTGCACACCCGGCTAAGACATCGTGACTGTTTCAGGAAGATGACCGAGGATGGACCCACCAGTAATTGCCCAAGGCAGCAGGAAGACTGAGGGAAATGCTCAGGTTCTCAGTGCTGTGTTCTTCTAATCAGTGCTTCCAGAACCGAAGTCCATAGACTGACTGCTTTAAACTACCCGGGCAACATTCCCAACGTGCCTACTCCCGGGCTTCACCATAGGCCTCACAACTTAGAATGTTGGGGACAGAGCACCGAAGTCTCTGTTTTTATGAACTTTCTGTGTTGGCAAACTTCTGTGTCATAACCAGCCTCACTGCTAAGTAGAAGCATAAACGGATAGGAATGGTGAAACTGGCGGAGTGGTGGCCGGGCCGTGGCTGGAGTTCGGTGAGGCCACAGCTCTCACAATCCCCATCGTGTGCCAGGCCATCAGACATAGCTTTTCTAGGTCTTGACTGCTATGGCGCACATTCCTGAGCGTCTTCCCACTGGTCCTTGTAATCTAGAAGGTCCTTGGTCTCATGAGGATATTCTGCAGTTTGCTTTAAGGAAATCAATTCTTCTGTAACAAGAGAAAATGCAGACGCTGTAGCGTGCAGATCAGGCTGCTCTAATACTGGCTTATTGTTTGGCAGAATAAATATTCAGTAATACAATATTGCCACCCTGTTTTAACTTAATTGGCAAGTCAGATTGTAATACCAGAGTTATGATTTCTTGGAAATCGAGAGGGTAGAAGAAAAGCCAACAATGCACGATTACCTAAAAATGCTTTTTCTCTTAAAAAATGAGCATCTTCGTTTCCTTATTCCTTCTGCACCCACCATGAAACCAGCACTCAGCTAAGCACAATCAGGTGGGTGCCTGTCCTCAAGCAGAGCACACTTACTAGTAGTGGAGAAGCGGGAAGGAAGTGCCGATGGGGGCAGCAAGGGCAGTCTGTGCAGTGGGAACGCAGGGCCACAGGCTGCGTCCTGAGGAAAGTGCACCACAACCCCAAAGCAGGCAGACGTGACAACAGCCTGTGCAAAATGCTTTCACTTGCCCAGATCCTGGAACTTGGGAGCAGTGCTGTGCCGACCTTTACCCACTGTATCTCTGAGGTGCTGGCAAGCACACATCCCCCCTCCACGTGGGGAGGTAGCCAGACCGTGATACCAAGTCCCTTCACACTGCCCAGGGATTTTATTACTATCTCATTCTCTCACTGGAGCCCAGAGGGGAATGAAAAATAGCCTTTCTTCATGATAAAGATCATGGATTTCTGCTCAGAAGCTTATCTGTCCACTACCCAATACCAAAGCAAACTCCAGATCCCCTTCAGGCTCCTATGATGAGGCTCAGGAGAGAAGCTCTGACATTCTCTACTGACATCCCCAGCAGTAGTTTTGCCCGTAGTACTGAGCACCAAGGCCTAGAGCAGCCGTGGGCAATCTACAGCCCACGGGCCGGATCCAGCCCGTTTGAAATGAATAAAACTAAAAAAAAAAAAGACCGTACCCTTTTATGTAATGATGTTTACTTTGAATTTATATTAGTTCACACAAACACTCCATCCATGCTTTTGTTCCGGCCCTCCGGTCCAGTTTAAGAACCCATTGTGGCCCTCGAGTCAAAAAGTTTGCCCACCCCTGGCCTAGAGGAAAGGCCTCGACACTGAAGGCTCTCCTCCCGGCACAGACACCCTCCTGGCACAGCCAGCACCACACCCAGCTGCCTGAGCTGAGCTGGAGTGGCAATCATCTTTGTGTGGTGTGACAGGAGTGGTATTTTGCTGTAGGCCCAGATTCTGTTAAGATGGCAGAAGGAGTGGCCTGTCACCCAGAATTACTTCTCGGATGCCAATTATATGTTTCAAAAATATCACCTATTAAGACCCAAACACTTTGCTGGCTGCAGCCCTTTGAACAGGTTACCATGGATTTACGCTGGCATAATGGGCCTGCGTGATGTATGCTCCCTGTCAGCGCTGAAACAACAGTCAGTGCATCTGAGCAGGCCCACCTGCCAAGCAATATGTGCACTGCTCAGCTAAGAGAACGACCCCCACTGAGCAAGTGGCGGAGCCCTGGAACACAGGCAACTGTGCGCGCATGCGCACAGGATCACAGGCACGCTGGGGTGGGGCGGTGGGGAGTGGCAGTGAGGTAGTTCCCCTCAAGCTTCCCTTCACAGTGACAGGCAAACAATATCCCTCCCTCCCTCTGTCCCTTTCTTCCTTCCCTCCCTCTGTTTCTCCCTCTCCTTTCTTCCCTTCCTCTCTTCCTCCGCCCCTTCCCCCCACGCCCCGCCCCCCCCCCCCCCCCCCCCCGGCCCCCATGAGCTAGCATAGGCTGCTAATTGCATACATCATTAACACAAGTGGCTGGAAGTTGGCTAGGGGATGCTGCTGGACTGGTTTCTGAAGCCACAAATGGGGATGGATAGAAGGATAATGCAGAGGTGGCTTCTCCTGTGGTTAGGAACTTTGTCAGCATACAAAGGCACCGTCTGATGGAGGTCCCGCTTCTCAGAGGAGGGAGGCTGCAGCATGTGTCACTGCACAGGCTGATCTGAGAGCTCACCACCACCCTGCTTCTGGGTGTCTATGGAGGTGCCCCGGGCCTAGACAGAGAGGCAGGCTTCGGCCTTTCCATAGAAAAACGGGCTTTCCAAGGCCAGGCACTGGGGCTTTTGGCTGGGAAGGCTCTGGCTAATTAGCGATAGCATGAGGTCTGTGCTGCGAGGAATGCCGCAGAGACACAGAACAGATTCTGCTTTTAGCTACTTGTGAGAGAGAAACTACGATGAATGTGCTGCTTCCTAAGTGAATCAGCTCTCCGCAGATTGTGTAACAAGGAACAATACATGGCTTTCTTGCAGGCAATGGAGGCACGGAGCAGTCATAAAAAAGGGCTACGATTTTACTGTGGATTTTAGGTCAATCCTCCCTAACCTCTTTTCAAGATCTCCCAACATTTCTTCAGATCCCCAACCACATGGAGTGATGTGCCACAAACAGTTCTTGTCAAGGTCCATGGCAGGCTGCTCACTTGCATTTTACACAGCTCTGTTAGGCACATGGGCCAGAACAAGCAACAATTAGCTCCTCCCTGAAACAAGTCCTGGTTAGACTAGGGAAAACCGAACAATGAAATTTCTCACAGCCACTCACGGAAAATTATAGTTTAGTTTTCTATTGAGTAACGATGAAAGAGTAGTAGAATATATCAATAGAAAGAAAAAAACCCCAGGTAGAACTTGATCCTGTTTATAGAACAACATAGAGACTTCATAAATGTTTGTATAGATACAAAGAGGCTGGATGGTGGCTGAAAAATTGATCTCTCTGGGTGAAAGAGATTTCGGGTGGTTTTTACTTTCATTACTCTTCTGCACATTTTAATTTTGTTAATAAGGATGTGTCATTTTGTAAAAATCCATTGAGTTCTTTTAATAAAAAAAGCAAGAGGATATCCATAATGCGATCCAGCAGGAGACAAGGAGGGAAGAATCATGTGGAACATTCCAAGGAAGAAGTGAACAAGGAGATTATGAATAGGTATGAAGAAAAAAATACATTTATTAGAATTTAGGGAATTGAAATCGGTTAACCTAGAGGTTCAATAAGAACCAGGAACATTCTTCACGCACAGGTAAGGCAAGAGATGGTGATGATTTGGAGAGAAGATGAAATTACAGCCATGTTGATCTTGAGGTGCCGCCCTGAAGGACAATGGAGTCTGGAGTGAGAACAGGGGTCTGGGAAATCGCTATGTGGGCTCCATGGGCATTGACAGTAGAAAGTGAGGGAAGACACTCAGTCTGCTTGGCTCACTTCTGTATTGCCCACCCATAAAACGGTGCTGGGCATATGGTAGAAACCTGAAAGTCCTTACTACTTGAGGGAAGAAATACAACACTGAGATTAATAAATTAGTGAGAGGGCAACATCAAGAGAAAGCCAAAGAGAGCAGAAAACCAGCCTTGGGGACAGTTAGCAGGTGGAAGGAGGAAGAAGTCAGAACGACAAAGGAGAAAGGAGGATCTCTAAGCTTACTGTCCTGCCATCTGGTGAAATTCTGTCTCTAATTTTCTTTGAACAATTTTCAAAAATTATTTGAGTCTCAGTTTTTGGTTGATTATTTTTTTAAACAAAACAAAACAGAGGGATGATGGTCTTAAAGTTTCCATCCAGGTCCAGAATTCTATGAATCATTCATCGTTGAATTATTTAATCTTTATTATTAAAGTTTTCTTACATTTGTGTCCAGGGTTAACCAATGATTTGCAAGTTTCCTGAAAGCTAGAAAATTTTTCTCCCTAAATTGTTTAATACAGTAATGTTTTCACAAATTGTTCCTCAATAAGTAAGTTAATTTGACTTGCCTTTTTGTATTAAAGTACAATTTGCACACAGTAATATGTACCGGCCTTAAGTGTGCAGTTTGCTGAGGTAGGACAAATGTATTTACTGTGTTATCTTCCTTCCTGTCAAGATAAAATGCACTTCCATTTTGATTTTATTTTGATATCTTTATTACTGCAGCATTGGGAACCCACTTGAACCATCCTTATTCCTTTCTTCTCTTATCAATATCCCATTGATAAAAGTTATATAACCAGTCATTTTCCGGTATATTATTCTAATGTTTTTCTTAGTATTATTTCTTTCTCCCATTTCAGTACTTTTCCCATGTAATAGACAATAAATTCAACTAAGAGCCTTGTACCAGATCAAACATTATTTATGTAGTATCATTGCCAGGTTTTTCACTTAAAAGAGAAATCATCAACCTGACTATCCATAAGAAGTATTTATCCTATACTCTCCTAGAGTAATGAATATTTGGTCATTTAAAGATAAGAATATTTCTTTTTTAGCCAAAGATAAATGTATTTGATAGCATATTTTTAAAAACATGCTGTTATATTTCAGACTAGTTTTGAATATTTCTTTGGTTGAGTCATGAGACTGTGGCTTTTGAGTCATCTGGACCCAAACACCATTCAGTTGACTTTGGCTCCTGGAGTAGGTAAGGGGAGCTCTGCCGCCTCCTGGTTTTAATCAGATACAATTTGATATTTACCCATTTCTGACACCTGGCTCTGACAGAGCCCGCGGGTGCCAGTTCAGACTGGGCCACAGCCCTGACCTTGATGAGTCCTTTGGATCTGACAGCTCCCCTAAGCTCAAATTCTGCGGGGTCACTTTGGCTCTGCTTTTCCCACCTTACAAGAGGCAGGCTTCCCAGTCATAAACTCAAGCCATGGACCAGAGCCCTCCCCTGAGATCACAGCCACGACGTGGGCCTGGCTCTGCCAGCGGAAAGGGGACTGCTTTTGCGGTTAGTGTCAGACGTCAATGCTGGAGGCTGGCTTCCAGGCAAAGTCTCCAACACTCAATTTCTACCAAAACAAAATAAGAACCAACACAGGCAACTGAAATTACCAAAGTCTGTCCGCCTGATGCTTAAACAAACATTTCTACCTGCACTGAATTTTAAGTACTTTTGGTCTCTAAATGAGCAAATATTCCACTATTTGCATTAACTCTGGTTGATCCTGAAGCCACATTCGTCAGAAAAGAGGAGAGAATGTCATTTGTGCCAAAACCCTAAGTTCTTGTTCATGTCAAATGTTACACTGAAGCAGTCAGTCTCTAGTGCTGGGCGCTGAAGGGTTCCAACAGGCTGTGCATAGAAGTTAATAAATCAGTCAATATAAACTCATCGAACCACTTCAGACACTTTGCTCAGCATCAGGCCTGTTTTGTACATGGCCTGCCCTGGCCCTGAGAACCTGAATCAAAAAGATTGACCCTGCCCTAACCGGTTTGGCTCAATGAATAGAGTGTCGGCCTGGGGACTGAAGGGTCCTGGGTTCGATTCTGGTCAAGGGCATGTACCTTGGTTGTGGGTACATCCACAGTGGGGGGTGTGCAGGAGGCAGCTGATTGATGTTTCTCTCTCATTGATGTTTCTAACTCTCTATCCCTCTCCCTTCCTCTCTGTAAAAAAAATCAATAAAATATATAAAAAATATGCTAAAAAAAATTAAAAAGATTGACCCTGTTATCTCCTCAAGCATGATTTGGATCTGGTCTAAATATTTTCTGCTTACAAGCCACCCCTCCACAGCACAGTTATTTGCCCCTCGTGCAGCAAATAAACCAGGCAACACCTCTTAGCTGCTACCTTGTGTTGAAGAAAACACCGCCACATGAGACAATAGTTAAAATGGCGTTCTCAGGACACTTGAAGTGAATGCAATGATGTGCCAAGACTGAAGATTGGTGTCTTAGCCTAGGAGTCCTCTCCACCTGATTGTGGAGAAAGGATTTGTAGCCTTTGCTTGAATATCCCCACTGACAGGGAGTTTACTACCTTTCACAGCATCAATCCATTACTGTTCATCTGTGCATTTTACTCTGAACTGAAATCTGTCCTTCTAGAAGCCAAACACGCAAAAAGGCCTCGATTCTGTCCTCTGAAATGACCCAATCAAGTCTAATGGCTTTCCCACATGACAGAGATTTAGCTACTTGGCATCGAGGCCTAGCCTAAGAGTTGTGGGATTTCAAAGATGGTTGAAGGCACGGTTCTTCTGAGGTTATGATAACTGATAAAAAATATCATGTGAGAACCTGGCGTATTCCCAGCAACATAAGCCAAAAATAGTCATGAAATTCATAACAGCAGTTGAAAAGGCAGTGCCAGTCCTAACTAAATTAGAAGTGATATGAATAAAATGGTGCATGAAGCAATGTTCTCACAAAATCACAAAGGCAGGCCCCAGTTAGTTTGCATAATGCTTACACCAGTTTAAAATCTAGTTGGGTTTTGCTCCATAGATTTACAGCTTTTAACATTTGTTCACCTCTCGGTTTAATCTTAATATTTTACATTTGTATAGCACTTTAAACTTTCAAAGAATTTCACATGTTATTTTATATAATTTGATTTTGAAATGCAAAAGTGATATCAGGCTACAGAAGATGAGAAGCCTTTCATTAACCACGCCAGGAATATAGTGAGGTATACAAATGCAGTCCATTCTTCCGACAGTCTTCATGGTGCCTACACATATGGGGACTGAAGTAGAGCCCTGTCTGCCACATGCCAGCGATGTGACCTCAGTCACACTTCTTCACCTCTCTGAGCGGTTGCTTCGTCTTCTCTAAATGCAGGTGACATACTGTGGCCTTAAGTAAATTAATTCACACAAACAACTAAGCCTAGTGCTTGGAACACAGGATGAGTAAATGTTTGTGCTTAATAATCTTTTTTGTTCACCACAGCTAATAACTGATTTCTTTATTATATCACTGATCTTATTAGGACAGACAATATAGAGAAGTATGGTAAAAGTAGTTAAAGTATCACAGAGCTTTAAAAAAAAATTGTTACATTGGCAGTCTCAAAAATATTGTGATGGTCGCTGGGTATACACACAAAAGAACTAAAAGCAGGGACTTGGTTCATGGCAGCATTATTTGTAATAGCCAAAAGGTGGAAGCAACCAGGTGTCCACCGATGGACAAATGGATAAACAAAATGTGGTATATATGTACAATGGGATAATATTTAGTTTTAAAAGAAAGCAAAGTCTGACATATGCTACAACATGGGTGAATCTTAAGGAAATTATGCTAAGATAATAAGCCACTCACAAAAAGACAAATGCATATGATTCGATTCATATGAGACACTTAGACTGGTCAAATTCATAGAGACAGAAAGTAGAATGCTGGTTCCCAAGGGTTTGGGGAGAGAGGAATAAGGAGTTATTGTTTAATGGATATGGGGTTTCAATTTGGAAAGATGAAAAAAGGTTCAGAGATGGATGGATGGTGGTGATGGCTGCAAATAGTGAAAATACTTAGTTAAAATGGTAAATTTTGATATAAGAAAATAATCCTATAAATATTGCAATGATATTCCAACAGATTTTAGGCTTCAAGGAAATATGAGCTCATTCCTTATCCTAGAAGTACTTAACATCTAACTAGGGAGACAGAAAACAAACTAAAAAGACAAATAACAATCCAAAGTAATCTAATTAAAGCATTGAGCAAATAAACAAGCATCTATGAAGCTAGGATTTGCCAATGACATTATCCAGTTGGTGGACATTAGCCATAACTTACATATGCCAGATGTCTTGGGTCAGAGTCATGGACAAAGTCTGGGACCTGAAGTCTCACTCAACAGCACTCAATAACAGAGTATGTTTATTAAATACTAAATATCGAGAGGCTCCAAAAGACACTTAGTGACTGACAGCTTCATCTCACAGGCTTTTTCTACTTCATCAGGCAAACACAGACAATGGGAAACAGTTACTCTAATTAAGCCCTTTCCTTATCCTCCCCTGGCAGAACTGCGTTCAGATAAAGGATAATGGCACTAAATGAACAGGTTAATTAGAGACAGCATTTACCCCTGCAGGCCTTCCACTGGAAACGCATTTCACACCGTTACATCAGGCAGGAGAACAAGGCTCCCGGGACCAGCTCCTGAGACAGCCAGTGACCAGCACAGAACAAAGCAAGGAAAGGAAAGAGAAATCATGCTGGCATATCCGACAATGCGGCTCATCCAGGATTTTCCCCGTATTTCTCTAGGGCATGAATTGGCAAACTACAGCCTGCAGACCAAATCCGACCCATAATCAGTTTCTGTACAGCCCGAAAGCTAAGATTAGTGTTTGCATTTTTAAAGTGTTGTGTAAAAAAAAAAAAAAAGGGAAAAGAAAAGGAAACAAAGAAGCGTATAGAGAGACCTATGTGGTCACAGAGACTGATCTGTGCTATCTGGCCCTATCTGAAGTTTCTTGGCTCCAGAGTAAGGCTCCAAAGTTCAGCTTGCCAATCCATAGGACAGGAATTAATATTCAACGTGTTCACTACCAAAGAGAAGGAGGGTAAAGAGAACAGCAATATGTTCACAAGGGAGCATTCTAAACTCCACTCTGTCACCAACAGTCATCCTACAGATGTCGTAATTTGATGCAGAGGTATCCTTTCCATTCATCACTTCTGTGGGCAACAATGTGCTCTCCTTTTATCCACCTGGGAGAAAAGCAACAGGAAACCAAGCAAATATTCATTCAAGCAACTTTTTTAAAAAATCAAGAAAACACAAACTCTTCTACTCTGCGTTTCTTACCTCTTCCTTTCTCTAACCTGGTCATTACTTCAAGCTGGAACATGATGTTGTAAAAATATTATAATTTAAGGTGGTGCACTGCAACAATTCCATTGGTTTGGGGGTGTTTAGGATTAAGCTTGAAAATAGGTTACAAGTTGAAACTTGGCAGAGAGAACTGACACTCGGGGTAGGCACCAATTGCATGTAATTTGAAAACAGCCAGTTTAGAATTTGCTAATTCATAAGAGCTCAGAAAAAAAGCAAACCTCAACAACCTCACCTAACTGAACATACTTGTGCTCTGAATACAGCTCAGTGCCCATTCAGAAGCTGCCATTCATGCAGCTGATGTTTTTCTTCCCAAAATAATAAATACTTTCTTCAACTGAAATGTGGATTCATTACAAATAAAAATATTGCTATTGACCGACTGTAAGTGGATTACATATTTACTTTGCTTTATTGAAAGGCCCATGAGGGGAATGACCACAACTTCTGCCTTTTCTTGCATTCCATACTGCCTAGCTGGGCACAACACTGGCACGAAAAAAGCAAGCTGTTATTTATAAAATAAGGAATGGCAAATACAAAGAATGAAAACCCACAAAGGACACTGGTTCACGCTTGCAGGGTATGCACATTTTAATGTGGTTCCTGGCAAAATCTGAAGTATCTTGGCTCTAGAGTAAGACTCCAAAGTTCAGTAACCTCCAATGGAACTTCAACACCAACTCAACCAGGTTTCCAATAGCTCTGGTCTTTCCTATCCATGTGATTTTTGACATGGAAAAAAAAATCACTACATATACATTATTTGTTTCACAAATATTTTAGCACTTAAAATATTAAATCAATATGTTATCTTTTAGGTAGACCCTCCCTCTGAAATAGTTGAGCACGATGAGCTCACTGTCCAGAGAGTGTGTATTCCCACCGGGGCTTATGGAGGAAGAGTTGAACAAAGGTGCAGAGCATGAGGGCACACGTGCAGGAGGGCTCGGGGCCTGGGCTGCAGCAGTTGTTCCCAAGGGCTGAGGTGTTGTTGGAGCCCTTCCATGGGCCTATGGATCACAGTTTCCCATTTTGCAGAGTGTAACCATTTGTTTAGGAAGTGCCTGCTTCATATACTTATAGCCTGCACATCTGCGCGCACACACACACACACACACACGTACACACAGAAACACACGTGTACACAAACACATGCACATACAAACATATACATACACATGAACACACAGAGAGAGACAAACACGTGTACACACAAAAACACATGCATACACAGAGACACACACACAAACATGTGCACACACACACACACACACACACACACACTGAATGACCTTGAATTCAGACCTAATCTTTGGGGGAAATTGTGTCTTCTACAATTGTGTGAGGATAAGAACTTAGTTATCAAACGGACAGCAGGCCCTAATACCTATGCCTTTCACCTTCTTTTTCATATGTGAATATGTTTTTAAAAAGGAAAACATACCACTTAATAGTCCACTCATCTCAACCCCAATAAAATCACTCCTCTTCTTACTGTTTTAAAAAGCTGAGTCCTTACCTCTTCCTGCACACTGATTTTCTTGCCCTTTGACTACACATCAAACTAAATGTTACTTACTTACAAGCAATTGACTGCAAGTTTGTTTAACAGCAAGACATCCCTTTAATTAACTGCCCTTTTTATATTGGAGTTGACAGGCAAAGCATTTGTGGCATCTCAACTGATTACATGAAGTCTTAGGTAGCTGTAGACAAATGGTAGAGAAAAATAGCCTATATTTAACCCTAACAGATAGGTTTTATGGTTAAGAAACCCCACAGGAAAAAAATCTATAATTTCAAAGAACCACAGATTGAATGTCATTATCATTTTTTTTAAATTGAAAGAAATTATTTTCATTAATGGAAAAAATATGTGTTTTATTCCACTTTTCAAGACAAAATTGTTGAGGCACTGCTGATCTTTCTCTCAGATTCTCTCTGCTTCATGATAGAAATTCTACTTAGGAAGTCTCATAAAGAAATAATAAAAAAATGTACACCGAAATTTAACCACAAATATATTCATCACTTCCCTGACTAAAATGGATAGACTGTAAACAATATTTCATTTCAATAGAAGAATATAGGTAAGATAAAGCATAGTAGTTCTAAGAAATGTATACATTATGTGGTCATTAGAAGTGGAACTACAGACTAGTCATATGAGAAAATACTCATGGTGTAACATTTAAGGAAAATCAGATGAATTCTAGTCCCAGCAAGGTGGCTCGGTTTATTGGCGTGTCATCCTATACACCAAAATGTTGCGAGTTCAATTCCCAGTCAGGGTACATATGTAGGTTGCAGGTTCAATCCCCGGTTGGGCCATGTATGGGTGGCAACCGATCGATGTTTCTGTCTCACATCGATGTTTCTCTCTCTCTCTCTCTCTCTCTCTCTCTCTCTCTCTCTCTCCCTCTTTCCCTCCCTCCCTCCCTCTCCCACTCCCTCTCTCTAATACCAATAAGCATGTCCTCACGTGAGAATTTTTTTAAAAAGATGAATTCTAAACAGTATATATAATTCTAATTATGTTAACTATATATGATTTAGGAAAAAGGACTAGAAGGATATAAACAAAACCATACTAATTGTTGTCAAGGATGGGGGGAGTTATAGGTGATTTTTTATTCTCTTCTTTTTACTCCCCACATTTTATGTAATTCACTCATTTTGTAATAAGAAAAAAAAGTGCACTTCAGAAGTATAGTTAGGACGAGGATTCTCCCACAGGTCTTAATTAGATGATATTCTAGACTCAGAGCTGTCCAGCAAACCACTCCCAGAAGCAAGTCAGGTTCTTAACTAGGATGACTGCCTGCTAACACCTGTTCTATCTTCTCTAGATTATTGTCAGAGCAGACGAGAGAAAAATAGTTGGGGGAAAATGCCTACTTCTGCATTTATAAAGAAGCAAATTCTCAGTAGGAGGAGGAATTGTTAAAACCAACCAAAAAATAAAAAAATAGAAAAACACCCACCCTTGTTATCTAATACTCACATCGAAGAGGTTTTATACCCACACATTTTAAGAAACCAAGAGGGAGTCACAAACCCAATTCAATTTAATTGGGTGCTCTCTTGACACAATTGTTATTAATAAGATTGTATTGTACAAACCTCCCTGAAATCCCAAACGCCGCTGACTGCACGGGCAGAAGCATTTAACATCCAGCACACAACATGTGGTTGTGTCTGCTCTTCTGCTCTGGCCCCTCCCGCAGTCTCCTCCTGCTTCTTCTCCCCTTCCCCCTTGGATTCTCAAATCAAAGGAAAAGCTTGTCTTGAGCAACCTCCATAAATTATTCACATGATATTACAGTGTATGTCAGCAATCTTGCAGTGTTTAAAAAACTTAACTACAAGCCAATTAAAATGTAAACTGAGAAAGACGGATGGAGCTGGTTGCTCTGGTGTGAACTTGAGCAGCTCATAACAATATGCACTACAACTTCCAGACCTGCGGATTTGACAGCTACTTTCATCAGCGGAGCCTCGCCCTCCCCCATGACTCCTTCCTTTTCTTTTTAATGCAGTGCTTCTCCCAGGACAAATGGTTCCATATCCTTCCACATTCAGCAGATTAGTCCCCTGGGCCTTGCAACCAGCCCAAGCTCTCAAAGTGGAAGTCATTAACAAAGGTTCGCTTCTTTTCCTCTCTGTTTTTAAGGATGTGTAATATACCAGCTCATTTTCTTTACAGCTTTAATTTTTAAAAAGGAAAGAAAAACAGAAAAGAAAGACGATAATGCCGGCAAAGATGAAGTATACAATGAGAGAGGGCCAGGGAATCTGAGAGCTAGCCAAAAGGAGATGGTGATGCTGTAAATCAGCAATTTTCAACCAGTGTGCTGAGGTCCCAGCACAATTTTTAACAACATGCAATACCTGACTATTTAGTCAGGGGCACTGACCTTTCTCCCCCTGAGGTTGTCTAGAACAAATGACAACACCCAATATAACAATAGCCATCCAGTGTGAATAAATCAAAATTATACCTATTTTATTTGTCAGATCGGGAAAAAAATACACTTTTTGGTGTGCTGCAGAATTTTCGTAATTAGTTTATGTGTGCCATGAGGTGGAACAGGTTGAAAATCACTGTTCTAAATTCTGTTCCCTCCGTTGTATCCATTTCAATCTTTTCTAAGATATGCTCCACACCAATGGATCTATCTGCCATACTTCCACTTAATATAAGTACAACTGAAAGACTAAATAGATACAAGCCTGCTACTTCTGGGAGGAAGAGGGGCCCAGACTATTGCTTAGCTACAGTTCTATGAAGGCAAAAAACATGAGTCCTTTAAAAAATATATCAGCACATTCTTCTCCTCATCCCTCATCCTGCCTTCCTTTCCGTTTCCCCTCTCTTTAAACATTACATAAGAAATCTCTATCTGCAATGAAACAAAAGGAGTCCTGACCAGGTTGGCCCAGAGCACGAGGCAGATTACTAACATTTCGGCATTGCCCACCTCTTATTTATGGAGCTTGAGTTTTCAGTTTCTTAAACTATATAGCTCAAATTTAAGTCAGGGTCGTCTGAGTCCTCTAAAGAAAGGCCTGAACAAAGACACTTCCGACATTCGGCATTGGACATTTGGCACCAATCTAATAGGATAATGTTCCACTTCCTTTCTCAACCTTTTCAGTCTTGTGGCTAGATGTACAGTTTAAACAGAAGACACAAATGGTCTTCAATCCTTACAGAGAATGAAACACACCTAATCCTAGAGAAACTGTGACCTTGTGGTAATGGAACATCACCTTGATCGATCTGTCTCTGTCATCAGGATACATCAGGTCAATTAGAAAGGTCTAAGTTCACACAGAAATGTTCGAATCAACTCCACCAGAGAAATGCTTGCACCTATGAGCCAACTATTAGGATATCATCTCTCAGTGACCTATGCCATCAAATTAGTGCCTTAAAACAGAAAAACTAATCAATGAAATAATTCATTACCTTGAAGAACATCACTATTTATTGAACTCAAAGAGAT
The DNA here is from genome assembly GCF_963259705.1 of Myotis daubentonii. Taxonomy (NCBI): domain Eukaryota; kingdom Metazoa; phylum Chordata; class Mammalia; order Chiroptera; family Vespertilionidae; genus Myotis; species Myotis daubentonii. Next base: position 30,314,360 of record NC_081843.1, read on the forward strand.
GAATACCATTGAAAATAAACCAATGCCTCATGGGTAGTCAATTTAAATGGAAAAGAAATGAAGCGATTCAACTCTTTGACCAAACTTTGAAATTGGAGGTTTCATTGGGGGAAAGCTAGTCAGCTAATTTTATGAATTCCACAGTAGGTTATCTCTCTGTTATTAGCCAGAGAGTACTACACACTGCAATCATATCTCAAATTTTTGGATTAAATTCAGGTAGCAGGTATCTCAGAAAAGCTTACAATTCAAAATAAAGGCAGATAGCTATCTGAGCAATACATATAATCAATAGATTCATTATGCTATTTAATCCTGCTGAATTATTACAATGGCAGCTTTCAACCTTCACTGAACATCATAATCATGTAGAAAGAGCTTTAAAAATACAAAAATCTGGGCCACCTCACAGATATTGTGACTCAATTGCTCAGGGAGAGGTCTAGTTAAACAACATTTTCAGGTGATTTTAATTTGGTGCTGCCAAGGTCTGAGAATAGCTAATGTGACTGAGAATAGTAATCTCTGGTTATTTGCTATGGTGGAACATGACACCATAGGCTGGACAAAATATGACAGGCACCTTCAACTTCCTCCTAGCCTTTAACCACCTAAATCTTCCTTCTATTCAGTCTCTCGATATTTCTCTCTCAGGCTTATTTCAAAGTCCCCATAACATGCTTTCTCCTTTATGTCTTGCTATTAAAAACAGGGCTTCTGGTCAGAGAAATCACAGTGAGGTACCACTTTCACACATAATAGGATAGCTATAATAAAATAGACAAAGAACAGCAAATGTTGGTAAAGATGGAGAGGTATTGCAATCTTCATCCACTGCAGGTGGGAATGTAAAGTGATGCAGACACTTTAGGAAACAGTCTGACAATACTCAAATGGTTAAACCATATGACCCAGTATTTCAACTACTAGGTATATACATACTAAGAGAAATGAAAAGATATGTCCACATAAAAAGTTACACATTAGTGTTCATAGCAGCATTCTTCATATAGAGTCAAAAAGTGAAAACAATTAAAATGTCCATCAAATGATGAATGAATAAAAAATTGCGGTATGCCGTAGCCGGTTTGGCTCAGTCGGCCTTCGGACTGAAAGGTCCCAGGTTCTATTCCGGTCAAGGGCATGTACCTTGGTTGCTGGCACATCCCCAGTGGGAGGTGTGCAGGAGGCGGCTGATCGATGTTTCTCTCTCATTGATGTTTCTAACTATATCTCTCTCTTCCTCTCTGTAATAAATCAATAAAATATATATTTTAAAAAAATTGTGGTATACCTATTCACTGGCACATTATTAGAAAACTAGAGGCCTGGTGCACAAAATTCTTGCATGGGTACGGTTCATAGGCCTGGCCTGTGATCAGGGTCATCTTCCCTGGCTGCCAGAAGCCGGCCCTGCCCCCCGCTGCCACCCACCCCTAGTTCCCTGTTCACCATTTGACAATTGGACTGGGGGCAGCTCCTGTGTTGAGTGTCTGCCCCCTGATGGTCAGTGTGTGTCATAGTGACTGGTTGTTCTGCCATTCAGTCAATTTGCATGTTAGCCTTTTATTATATATGATATAAAGAAATGAAGTATTGGTACATGCTATGGCATGGATGGACACTAAAAACAAGTGAAAGAAGTTAGCCACAAAGGGCTACGCATTGTATGATTCCATTTACATGAAATGTCCAGAATAGGCAAATGCACAGAGACAGAAAGCAGAGTAATGGTTACTGAAGGCTAGAAGTCTGAGAGGTAGGAGAGGGCAAGGAAGAAGGTGATGGTTAAGAAACGCAGCATTTCTTTTTTGGGTAATGAAAATGTTCTAAAATTGATGGTGGTGATGAATATAAAACTCTGTAATATACTAAAACCACGGAAGTATACATTTTAAGTGAGTGAATTATGTGTTATGTGAATTATATCTCAATAAAGCTATGAAAACGATTAAAAAAAAGAAAAGAAGCCTTCTTCTTTGAGGCCTGTCTTGGCAGCCCACTTAGCTTCCAGTCTCTTATTAGGGCTGGGGCTTGTCTAGGTTGTGCACAGCCCCCACATGGTTCTGGGCTGCGATCCTGAACCTTGTCTGTTGATAAGACCTTTAGATTATCATAATATCGATCGGACAAGCACGTCCAAATGACACTAAAGACTGGAATTTTATTTATCCTGAAGGTAATAGGGAGTTGTTAAAGTTTTGTAGGGAATGGTGAAAAGAAGACACGTGAGTTATTAGGAAGTCCTTTAAGTGATTTCTCTCATTATTTGTTCTCCCCAGTTGACCAAGTATACCTTGCCTCAGTGTCACTCCTCATGTAATAACTAAATAAGTCCTCCTTTCCAACTACACTGTACCAACTCCTGGTAATTAGGCTCCACCCTGTCAGGTAAACAGTATGTTCCACATTTCCTTCATCTAATCCTCTCTTCCTCTTTCTGGCCATTCTCTTTCCTGTCCCCCATACAGACCATTTTCACTCTCAGCATCAGATCTTTAACTATACCATCACTCTTGTATCTTGTATCCTCCCTCTCTTCCACACTCTCCATGTTAAAGCTATTCTTCAATGTCTACATTTCAATATCCCATGGAACTATTCCCACAAACTTCATTAATTAGGGTAATAAATGATATATATTACACAAACCCCAAAGTCATATCATGCACTTTGTCCCACTGACCAGACTATATTATTTGAGAGCAAGAATCTATCTATCTATATAAAAGGCTAAGTGACCATCCGACCAGTAATTTTGACATGCAATGACCACCAGGGGGCAGACACTCCAACTGGTAGCTATGATGCGCACTGACCACCAGGGGACAGACGCTCAGTGCAGGAGCTTCCAAGCTGCGGTGACTTGGCAGTAGCGGTTCTTGGGTGACGCACCATGGAATCAGAGAGGAGGGAGCCCAATTCCGGGGTGCGTCACCCAAGAACTGCCCTCTCACAATCCAGGACCCCTTGGGGGATGTTGGAGAGCCGGTTTTGGCTCGATCCCCACAGGGATCCCTGTCTTGCCCAGTCCTGCCCTGCCCCACCAGCCACCTTCTAATTAATTTCCTTTCAATGCGCATGAATCCATGCACTGGGGCACTAGTCTATATATATAAAAGCCCAGCGACCGAACAGCAGAATGACTGGAACAATGGGAACAACTGGTTGCTATGACGCACAATGCAGAGGCCAACAGGCACGATCTGGCCTGATCGCCGCCCCCCCCCCCAACTGCCCACGTCCCCTCCTCCTGGCTGGCCCCCCTGTGGCCCCTCCCCCATGCCGGCCCCTGCCCTGATCAGGCCCCATCAGGGTGGGCTGGCTGGAGCCCACAGTGCACAAATTCATGCACCAGGCCTCTAGTATATCCTATCTAATAATAGACAAACATGGTGATTAACCGTACCTCCAACACGCTTCCCATTGGCTAATCAGGGCGATATGCAAATTAACTGCCAACCAAGATGGCAGCTGGCAGCCAGGCAGCTGAAGCAAACAGGAGGCTTGCTTGCTCCAGTGATGGAGGAAGCCAAGGTTCCCCGCTGCCGCTGCCAGCCTCTGAGCTGCACTCTAAGAAACAATGTTGCAATTATAGAAGGTAAACAAACCTCAGAAACCTGGAAACCTGCTTTCAGCCAGCTGGACCTCAGAGCTGGAGCTGCAACAGTGTTTCAATTATAGAAGCCAAACAAAACCAGATATGTGCTTTCAGCAGCCGAGGTCTCAGAGCTGGAGCCGAGTCTCAGAGCTAAAGCTGGCTCTCAGTTCCAGTGACAGCCATAGAAGGTAAATGAATCCCAGAATAAAAAAAAGAAAAAGAAAAAAAGGAGAGGTTGGGAGCTTCAGTCGCCCAGCCTGAAAACGGCCCTCATCCCCTCACCCAGGCTGGCCAGGCACCCCAGTGGGGACCCCCACCCTGACGGGGGTGTGACCAGCTGTAAACAGCCATCATCCCCTCATCCAGGCTGGCCAGGCACCCAGGCGGGACCCCCACCCTGATCCGGGACACCCTTCAGGGCAAACCAGCCAGCCCCGACCCGTGCACCAGGCCTCTATCCTATATAGTAAAAGGGTAATATGCAAACTGACCCTAACAGCAGAAGAACTGGGAATGACTGGTCACTATGACACACACTGACCACCAGGGGGCAGACGCTCAATGCAGGAGCTGCCCTCTGGTGGTCAGGGCGCTCTCACATGGGAAGAGCTCTGCTCAGCCACAAGCCAGGCTGATGGCTGCCAGTACAGCGGTGGTGGTGGGAGCCTCTCCTGCCTCCTCAGCAGCGCTAAGGATGTCCGACTGCAGTTTAGGCCTGCTCCCCACTGGCAAGTGGATATCCCCCGAGGGCTGCCGGGCTGCCAGAGGGATGTCTGATTGCTATCTTAGGCCCAATCCCCCCGGGGAGCGGGCCTAAGCCAGCAGATGGTCATCCCCTGAAGGGTCTCAGACTGCGAGAGGGCACAGGCTGGGCTGAGGGACCCTCCCCCCCCCCCGGAGTGCACAAATTTTTGTGCACCGGGCCTCTAGTATATATATAAAAGTCTAAGTGACCTTTATGACTGAATGACTAGTCGGTAAGTCGCTATGATGTGCACTGACCACCAGGGGGCTGATGCTCAACACAGGAGCTGCCCCCTGGTGGTTAGTGCACTTCCACAGCCAACTTCCAGTGGCCGGCCAACCTCCTGCGGCCCCTACTCCCCACCTTCCAGCAGGCCGGCCCTGATCAAGACTGGGCGAGATGCCCTGATTGGCCCTGATCACCGTCCAGGCCGAGGGACTCCACCCATGCACAAATTAGTGCACCGGGCCTATAATAAAGTTCTCTTGATTCCAGACAGTGCCAAGTGCTGGGCCAGCAGCAGATGTACTTACAGTGTAAAAGGAACTCATTTTTATTTCCAAGGATTGATGTACAATTGGTTTCTCTTGCATGTTCTCTCTCTGCAGTGGTTTCCCTTCCCATTAGGAAAGCCTGCTCTTTGTGCATTTCTTTTTCTCTAGGCTATGTGCTATTACAGTAGAAATCACTCCCTTGGGAAAATTATTGATGGGCAGCTTCTAATTTTAAGCTACAGCTGAAGTAAGAAACTGAATCACAGCTGCATTACCATTTCATTCTGCGAGGAGCCCTGATGATAAATATTTAACCAGAACAACTTCCTTTTCCTTTGCTGCTATGTTCGCGTTTAATTATTTCAACAAATGATTCTTTCAAACATTTACCACTCTTGTCAAACCCCTAACTACTGGTGTATCATGTTTTTGCTGCCTCCTCACTAAAAAAAAAAATACAAACCATTCCTTTCACCTCCATACTTACTGATACCTATGGCTTTACCCATTGTTCTGGTCATTGGCACTGTCCATCAAATATCTCTTATTCTCTCTAAGCACTTTCTTTGCCACATGAGCTTGGATGTGACTTTCTCTGTGAGAAGCATAGAAGCAAATGCTGAGATGAAGCCTCCATCACCTGGATCCGGGAGGGCTAAGATGAGCAAAGTCCCCTTCCTGATTCATGTTGCTTTAATAGCCTTATATCTGGGGGCTATGTGTTCTTGCACCAAAATCTAAATGATGCTGCCCAATGTCTAATTTTATTACTGCCCATCCCTTCTCTTACCCAGAAAAGCATGTCATTCTCACTTTGAAGTTGCCTCTCTTCTCTTCCATATTCCATTCCTCTTTTCTCTGAAACCATACACATTTCCCATCACCCTAAACACTGACTGCACATTCAAGGTTCCTAAACATACCACAGCCTCCACTTCTCTACCTTCTGTTTTGATCTCTTTTTGAACTATTCTAACCGGGCCTTCACTATCATCATTCCACAGAAGCAGTTCTTGCCAAAGGTCAGTGGCCTTCTAGGTAGCAAAAATATTAGAAGACTTACATTCTTCTGCCCTATGGTATCAGATATGACCATATATATAAAAGAGCTTCTACTTTCTGAAACCTCTTTTTGTTTGCAAAGCCATTCTTTTTCTAGATTATCAAACAATACCTCCATTTCCTTTGCTAAATAATCCTCTTGTAGCCATCATTAGTGAATATACATACCCCAGCCTATCTTTTCAATTAGGGATTTCATAAATCAGTATCTGTAATTCCAACTTTTATCTTCACCTCTCAGCTAAATTTCTCTACCTAGATGTCTCACAAGACCTCAAAGTCAACATCTCCCAAACTAAATGGACTCCTACTTAATCTCATTCTGACCTCAGTCCTCCACCTGTACTGCATATCATCATCTATGCAGTCTTCAGGCATATTCCTCAGCATCATTTCCAGATCTCCACACTTAGTCAATCACTCAGATCTGCCAATGACCACGCTTAATCTCTGAAATGTTCCCTCTGCTCAAATATCACCACACTGCCCTGATCTAAAAGAGCTCCTGTAGTTTTCCCCATGGTTGCCAGCATCACCTCACTGAAATCCAAATCTGATTATGTGATTCTTCTGCTTAAACACCTCTCTGCAATCTCCCGATTTATAGCCTAATCAACTTTCCTGTTTTACTAACTATTCTGCTCACAACACCTCTATTCCAGACATACTAGTATAAGTAGGGCTATCTAGGTCCCAAACATATCACAGCCCACATCCTCCACTTCTTTGCCCACACCGGCCTTCACTTCCCCTCTCTTCCTGGTGAGCTTTTACTCATCCCATAGCAGTGTCTTATTTGAAGTCACTCCTGCAGGAAGGCTTCCCTACAGTCTTGGGCAGTTTTACCTATCTCCTCCATTAAGTTCTCCTGACACCTTTGTTCATATTTCTGTTAGATCACTTTTAATGCATTGTGATACTTGCTATGGATCTGTCCCTAAGAGAAGTTGGTTTCAAGTTGTGTTTAATGAGCCTACAGGGAAAGGAGCCAGAGACAAAAAGGGCAGGTTTTCAAGAAACCTTCTCTTGCTCTTTTACAAATGAGCGGCTCACATAAGCTTTGGTTCAGAGACTTAATTGCTAAAGTAAAGTTAGAAAACCATTTATTGGAACATAAGTTCCTCCATGAGAGGTATCATAACTCTGGAGCCCTATAGCATGATGACTGGTACTTGGTAAATACCGAAAAGATGATTTCTAATGAATTAATGAGTTGTTGGGCAATGCTACTTACGATTGTCCCCTTTCATTTGAGCTATTACCCTAAGTACAGCATGAACGTTAGTAACCCATTCCCCGGTTGCCCTGGGAGACCAATGGCTCCCAGGAATAAATCTGGCCATTAAAAGGATGATAGCTGTCATCAAAACAGCATAGCTTTAGAAGCAACTAAAGTACAAAGTTTCTTAGCAGCTTTGGTTCATTACCAAAGTAGGCATTATCCTGAAATTGATCTTATCTGAAGGTTAAACACACTTGGTTCCTTGTCAGAACACTTAACTCTCCAATATGGTCAATTACTGGATAATAGTGTCCACTTTCTCATGTCTTACTACGTAAATGGTCCGATCAATAAATAAGTGCACACTGCATTATTAAGCGCTTACTGATATTAGACACAAATGGAAGGAGTCTATGAACTGGTCTTTAAAAAAATACCATTCATGTTCCCTGTCAATTGCAGGAGCTTAGTAAGTCTCTACTGTGCTGAAGCCACTGAAATATAATTTCCTTTGAACCTTCGATCTACATTATAGACATCACATGCAAAAGGATGGACTCTTTTGTTTCAATCTGTTCTGAGTTTGAGTGTCATTTTACTTATTTTAGTAATAAAGGGATGTTGACCAAATGAATCGGTTCCTCATCAAACCACAAAATATTTAAAGATATCAAAATACTGAACCCTTTACTCTAACACAGTGGTTCTCAACCTTCCTCATGCCGCGACCCTTTAATACAGTTCCTCATGTTGTGGTGACCCCCCCCAACCATAAAATTATTTTCATTGCTACTTCTTAACTATAATTTTGCTATTATTATGAATCGTAATGTAAATATCTGCAATGCAGGATGTATTTTCATTGCTACAAATTGAACATAATTAAAGCATAGTGATTAATCACAAAACAATATGTAATTATATATGTGTTTTCCGATGGTCTCAGGCAACCCCTGTGAGAGGGTCGTTCGACCCCCAAAGGGGTCGTGACCCACAGGTTGAGAACCTATGCTCTAATAGGAAGTAAGAATATTTGTATTCTGCATGGTGATGAAATAGGCCCTCTCTTCTGCAGAAAAAAAAGTGGGAGATTTAGGGCAGACCAAGAAGACTCTGAGGGGAAAAACCTAATCCATGAATTCTTTCACCAAATGTTCTTTCTTTGTAGATGTTGCCTTAGAAAGAATTTTAGTCACTGTTAGCTTTAAAATCCTTATTGACCTTTTTTATAATAGGCTTTCCCAGCATTTTTCTACATTTACACAGGATGTCTAAACGGAACTACAGCACCTGCAGAACAAAGGAGGAAGGGTCTAACTACCTATAATAGTATCATTGCTAGAGGGATATGAGTTCAAATTGAGCTAAATACAATTTTTCAGCATTTTATCATGAAGAATTACCCCCAATGAATCCGGGAATGTTTTATTTACTTAAAACTAGATCAAATACTTTAGCCAGTATTTATACAATGTTTTACTTCTGCCTCCAATACCTGAATGTCTACAACCAAAGTGAGAAAGACAATGGGCAACATGATATTTGAGGCATATAATTACCATGAACTTGGCCATGCCCTTCCATGGATCGTGCCAAAATTCTTTAAAAGCCCCCCAGACATATTAATCTATCTATCCATATATATATATATATATATATATATATATATATATATATATATATATATATATATTGAGTGGCCAGATAATTATGACCACCTGATGTTTGTAGGGAAATTAGCTATAATTTCGTGCTGAAGTTGCTAGAGGGCCAGACCATTATAAATAGGGAAGCAGGTTGTTTACCACGACAGTAGAAGTGACTTTTTCTGAAGATATGGGTAAACAATGTGATTTAACAGCCTTTGAACGTGGAATACATACACTGAGTGGCCAGATTATTATGACCATCCCATCAGTACTTTGTTGGGCCACCTTTTGCCTTCAATACTGTGGCGATTCTTCTTTGGCATTGACTCCACGAGATGTTAAAAGGTGATGTGAGGAATCTGGCACCATGCCTGATGAATAGCACTGTCCAGTTCTGTGAGATTTGATGGTTGTGGAACTAACTGCTGGATGGCTCTTTTAACGTCGTCCCACAAATGCTCAATTGGATTGAGATCTGGTGATTGTGGGGGCCACCTAAGCAAGCTAAAGTCTCCCTCATGTTCTTGAAACCACTCCTGCACAATATAAGCACCGTGGCATGGCACATTGTCTTATTGGAAGAAGCCATCTCCATTGGGGTACACCATCAACATGATAGGATGAACTTGATCAGCAATGATACTTAGGTATGTTGTGCTATTCAGACGTTGTTCCACATGAATTAAAGAGCCCAAATCATGCCAGGAAAACATGCCCCAAACCATAACACTGCCCCCACCAGCTTGAAGGGTTGTACTCATGCATGTGGGGTTCATGCTGTCACGCTGTTTCCGCCAAATTCTCACTCTGCCAAATGCATGATGCAACTGGAAACGTGATTCATCGGACCACATGACTTTTTTCCAATGCTCGACTGTCCAATCCTTGTGTTCCTGTGTGAACTGGAGACGTTTTATCTTGGTAACTGCAGACAGCAAAGGTGTTCGAACAGGCTTTCGGCTTCCATATCCCATACGATGCAGTGTATGGCTAATTTGCCTACAAACGTCAGGTGGTCATAATAATCTGGGCACTCAGTGTATATTTCATTTCTATGATGTGTAAGATGCTCTGGTAGCTATGTATACTAGCCAAGGCATTGTCCCTGGCTCTGAGTAATTTATAATCTACTAAAATAAATAATATCCTAATATTAAAAAAAAAAAGAGCCTATAAAGTAGTTTGTTGAGAAATGAGATGAACAGGCTACAGGGGAGACCTACTAGAGGCCAAAGAAGAAAGGGCTCAACAAGGCTGGAGCCTTGGGAGGTCTGCAGGAAAAAGCATTATTTGAGCTGTTTCATTGTTTGTTTTTGTAGTACAGAATTCAGAGAAGCATAAAAGAACAAAGTACTGAGTATATGACCAATATATGTGGAAAACAGAGTAAAACTTTTGAAAAGTTTAATTATTGTATACATATCTGATGATTTATAGTAGAATAACAAATAGCAAACCATAACATTTGGATATTCCACTTGCAGAAATATCACCATTTAAATAATTATCCAGACTTCTGGCGAAAACAGTGAAGTACGTAAACACCAGTGCTCACCTCCTCCTGTGACCACATCAAAATTACACCTAAATTACAAAACAACCATCATGGAGAACCACCTGAAGACTAGCTGAACAGAATGCCCATCAGTGAGGATATAAAGAAGAAGCCACATTAAGACTGTTATTTAAAAAATAATAAATTAAAATATAAAACAATTTTTTATAAGAACACTAGAGACCCAGTGCATGAAATTTGTGAACAGGTAGGGTCCCTAGGCCTGGCCAGCGATCAGGGCTGATCTGTGGGATGACTGGTGGGGCAACTGGAGGCCCCCACTGGCACCTGCCTTGGCCGGCCTGGCACCACCTGCTTGTCAGCCCCGACACCCGCCACCACTGGTCACCTCCCTCTGTAGGGCTACTGGTGGGGCGATCGGGGTTGGTGCTGCCCACTTGCTGACTGGCCCCACCCCCCAATCACCCTGCCACCGCCGCTGGTCACTTCCCTCTGTGGGAGGCGACCAGCAGGGCAATCGGGGGCCCCCGCTGGCACCCGCCTTGGCTGGCCTGGGGCCTGCAGGCCGGGGGCAGCTCCTATGTTCAGTGTCTGCCCCTGGTGGTCAGTGCACGTCATAGCAACTAGTCATTCCTCCAGTCTTTCCGCCGTTTGGTCGATTTGCATATTAGGCTTTTATTATATAGGACTAGAGGCCTGGTGCATGACACTCATGCACTTGGGGGGTGGGGGAAGGGTCCCTCAGCCTCGCCTGTGCCCTTTCACAGTCCGGAAGCCCTCAGGGGATGTCCAACTGACAGCTTAGGCCTAAGCCACAGTCAGACATCCTTAGCGCTGCCACGGAGGCGGGCACTGCACTCGCCAACCGTCAGCCTGGCTTGTGGCTGAGTGGTGCTTCCCCTGTGGGAGCACACTGACCACTCCCTGCACTGAGGGTCTGCCCCCTTGTGGTCAGTGCACATCATAGCGACGGGCCATCCCTCTGTTAGGTCGATTTGCATATTACCCTTTTATTATATAGGACTAGAGCAGTGATGGCAAACCTATGACATGCATGTCAGAGGTGACACGCGAACTCATTTTCTTGGTTGATTTTTCTTCGTTAAATGGCATTTAAGTATACAAAATAAATATCAAAAATATAAATCTTTGTTTTACTATGTTTACAAATGTCAAAAATTTTCTATATGTGACACGGCACCAGAGTTAAGTTAGGGTTTTTCAAAATGCTGACACGCCGAGCTCAAAAGGTTCGCCATCACTGGACTAGAGGCCTGGTGCACGGATTCGTGCACCAGTGGGGTCCCTCAGCATAGCCTGTGGGGATTGGGCCAAAACTGGCAGTCCAATGACGCCTGCCACTCCTGCCCACTACTCCTGCTCATCCTGGCCCCGCTGCACCTGCTGCAGGTTTGTGACCAATCAGTTCCGATTGGGAGAGCTGTGAGCCCTGTGTCTGGTGCCCCTTGGTCAGCTGAGTGGTGCTCCCACTGTGGGAGTGCACTGACCACTAGGGGGCAGCATCTGCGTTGAGTGTCTGCCCCCTGATGGTCAGTGTGTGTCATAGCAACTGGTGTTCAGTTACTTAGGCTTTTATATATATAAATAATACTTATTTTAGAGTAGTTAAAAAATTAGAGTACATAAGTCTTTAACTTTTCCCATTCTTTTTGGTATAGCAATTCCATTTCCAAGAACATGTTCTAAGGAAATCCAAAACTCAATGATCAGAAAGATGAAAAAATGGACAAAACCTAAGTATCCAGGAAGTAGGAATTAGTAATCGAACAGTACTGTGTATCCATGGAATGGATCAAAACAGATGTAGAACAACAGTTGATAGAATGAGAACATATATTGCTCATGAAAATATCAAAGGGGAAAACATTATGTCCCACTAGAATACCCCCGTGTATTACCAAAAAGAGTTAAATATACACATGAACAGGAAAAAATTGCAACAACATGTATCCCAAAGTCTGTTTCTTTAGTTCTGAATGGGGCCAATGCCATCTCAGAGTTATTGAAATAATTACCTTTCTTATTGGACCTCTGCCACTTAGAGCTGAGTGCCTGCCTTTCTCCCATATGACTGTGGCCACCTATATGTTCTCATTGTGGCTATGAATATACATGTCTTAGTGCCTTGCACAGTTCTTGAAAAATGTTCTTCTAGTATCTGTTGAATAAACATTTGAGTGAATAGAGCCAGGAACTATATAAAGCATTTGCTGTACCTGTTAAAGGACAGTCCACAAACCCTAGGACTTAGGGTGGTGGGGCCTAGGGACCCTACCCATTCACCTGCTTGGGAATGTACCATGGTGACAGTTCTTTTCAGGTTAAAAAAACCTTCTGATGGAAAAAAGAAAAAGAAAGGAAGGAAGGAAGGAAGGAAGGAAGGAAGGAAGGAAGGAAGGAAGGAAGGAAGGAAGGAAGGAAAAGAAAGAAAGAACTATTATTCCGTCGCATGTAAAGATAAATACTCCAACTTCTTAAAATGAATTTTTCTGGTTTGGAATATCAGAGTATAATTATTTTTTAAGACTGTAAGAAATGTTTGCTTTTCCTGGAAAGAAACATTTTAAAACTAGGTCCTACTATGTATTTCAAGATTTGGTCTTTTCTGATACAGAATCTCAATGAATTGTGTTGTGAGTCTCTGCTCAGCCTTCCCAGATAAGGCAGGGAAGTCAGGAAAGGGAAGGAAGGAAAAACAGAGTGGAGAAAGGGGGGGGGGCGGAGAGGGGGAAGGTTGGATATTTGGGTACTGATCAGTTTTACTCCCAATGCTGATCTGGTTCTTGTTTTATTCAACTATTTCACCATCCTTAATTGTCATCAGTATAAACACCTAGCCTGATGTTAAAAGGAACCATTCCTGCTGATGGAAGTAATAAATGACAGTGCCCTAGGAATGGAATCCTGAGTTCTGCATAAATCAGCATTTGTCATCTTTTCAAAGCTAAGAAATTTTTGTGGTCTGGTATTTCCAGGAAAGGCTCCGTTGGGTTTCCATAATAATCACTTCATATACTCTAATTTTTTCCTTTGAGTTGTCAAAAGGTTAAATCCACCCTAAATTAGAATTCTTTAAGTGTGTGTGAGTGCGCATGAGTGTATGCATGTATAAATACATACATACATATGTATAAATACCTAAGTACATACTTACACACATATATGTATAAATATTCATACACATATATAAATATATATAACTTGTCTTCTTGAAGTTCTCCGATTTCAGAATGTTTTCCCCCAGAGTTGGAAGGTCTCGGGCAGAACCTTGCACCCCCCCCCCCCAACCCCCCACCCCCCAGCCCCGCCTAACTACAGGGACCGGTCCCTTGGACTTCTTTTCCCCTTTCTGTGACCTGACCCTTGCTCCTCTGGAGGATGACTGGCCTGCTTGGACTCTATGGGTTAGCACTTTGGGGGTGCTGCTAAAGAATTCAAAGGGTGTCAGAATCTACTAGAGGGAATGATGACATCTTACAAACCTATTCATTATTTAGATGGGAGCTTTAAAACTCAGGCGGGTCTGAAAAGCAGCCATGGACATGCCCCTCGTACACACAGGCCCATAGATCAGGACCAGGGCTCAAAGGAAAGGAGGCTGAGGCATCATGAAAAATCAACACTGGGTCAAAAACCAAAGCTAAATATTTTGCTCTATCATTTTTATCTATCATCATCGGTGTCTGGCTTAATGTTCAAGGATCTACGTTTGTATGAGGGGCTGGTGTAAGTGATGAGCCCTTGAAACAAACCTGCGACATCTCCACTTTTTCCCCAAGTGGGGTGAGAAGCAACACAGAGGATGGCACTGGGAAGTAAGACCAAGGCCAGTTTATCGAGATGAGGCGATTCGGGAGTGGGGCAGATAATTATGGAGAGCAAATGCACTGCGTATCCCAAGAACTAGGCTTGTACTCCAGGGAAGACGAGAAGCTCTGAGGCCTCTGGGCAGAATGGTGACAATGAACCCTCACAAACACAGCTCAGGATCAGTCTGCAGGGAGAAGAAACATTCCAAGTAGCAACTCACTTGTCCTGACTCAGTTCCCTCTTTTGTCTCACTGATGAGAGCCAGGAAAGCCAAGTCCATGATGGGAGAAAAAGAAAGTAGGAAAGTTTCTTAAATTTGAAATTATGTAAAATTAGGCCCTACTTGAGCGGAGAAGGCAGCACACACCGAGACCACTGTGGGCCTAGTGTTTTACATATGTCCACTTATTACACCCTAACAACCTGATGCAGGTAGTACTGCCATTCTCTAGATGAGAAAAGTGAGATGAAAATGTGTTCTCCTAATATTTCCATCTCTTGAGAGAATGGGAAAAGGAGGTTACAAGGACCCATTTCAAGACACTTGCTTAATTTTCCTTTTTCCCTTTCAAAGCCAAAATTAGCACACTTCCCCAAAGAGTTTTTTTTTTTTTTTTTTGGAGGGTAAAGTGTCTCATTTACACAATAAAAATATTAATTGCTGTCTGTCAGATGAAGATGTCAGACTAACTGAATACCTTTTATTTTTTATGACCAAAATCAAGGTCATTAAAACATGAGCTCACCCTCCCCCCAAAAAACCCCAACTAATAATATAAATATATACAAAGAACTTCAAATATTTTAAGGACTATTACTCACACACTAAAGTCAGAATTCCCACTGTTAAAGATCTAGGTAATTTAGTCCTGGCCTGTGTTCTTAGAGGTTAGAGCATCAACCCTCACACCGAAGGGTCTCTGGTTCAATTCCCATTCCCTGCCCATGGTCAGGGCACATGCAGGAGACAACCAATATATACCATATGTAAATCTGGAGGAAGAATGGGTTTCAATAATCCATTGTATATTAAAAATACTATCAGTAACAAATTATCCCATTCTTTTTTTTTTAAAAAAAAGAGGTTGAATAGAGAAGTGTTTAAAAATGCTAGCAAGCGTCAAACTTCCTCACTTTGCTTGAACTCTGTCAGTATGTTTCTTCATTTCTTCTCTGGACTCCTGAAAGCGGACACATTCCTAATTTGGCCCCTCAGCTATAATTTTCCCTCACATGGTCCTTGCACTGTAGGGTTCTCCCTGCATCTGGATAGCAGTATGTTATATTTTAACCACTACTAAAAAACCATATTTCTTATACAAACATAGTCTCATAACATCTTTCTGCACAAGCCCCAGCTGACTTCCAAGTATTGCATCTGAAAACTGAGCATTCACATCCATTTAGCTTTTTTGGACAAGACTTGGATCCATTTTATTCATTTCATTTTATTTTTGCTGGGTAGGAGGAGTGAGGCTATTGAGATTAATACAGAAGGGCAGAGGCAAACCTGCTCCTATTTAGGCAACAGAGTTGTTGCCCTGAGACCCACTCATAAGGGAGCCCTTCTCAGGCTCTTTTCCAGTTGTGCCCCTCTCTGTGGAGCAAGAATCCATGGGGTCCATGAGGATGAGCCCACCTGGTTCACATATCTCCCCTTCTGAACCATGTTCTGCATACCAGAGGCACAGGGCTCCCCTGTCCAGATGGCCCCAAGTGCCTTCTAGGGCCTGCATGAGCAGGCTTCTCACCACGGGACTGTCCTGAAGGCCAGCCATGCTGCTACTATATGCACCTGCAGGCCTCAGAGTGGCCCCGGGCAAGCTGTTTGCTAGCCTGCCAAGGGTGTAAGGTATGGACGGAGCTTGGATGTGTTGGATGGCTGCCCACTTTCCTGTGTGCAGAGCCCTTTATGGAAAGAACCAGAATTGAAGAGAGAGAAGTAAGGGGCTCCCATGTATAGTCTGGTCCTAAAAATGTTCTGGCAGAAGAAGACCAAGAGGTAGAAGTGATTTTAATGGTGATTCATTTAAAAGAGAATAGCATTCTGTGCTGGCTGGTGTAGCTCAGTTGGTTGAGCACCCTCCCATCCACCAAAGGGTCACAGGTTCGATTCTCAGTCAGGGCACATTCCCAGGCTGAGGGTTCAATCCCTGGTTGGGGTGCACGTGGGAGAAGACCAATCAATGTTTCTTTCTCACATCAATGTTTCTCTCTCTCTCCCTTCTCTCTCTAAAAATCAATAAAAAACATATCCTCAGGTGAGGATTAAGAAAAAAGAGAGTAGAATACTGTTGGACTTCCCATCTAGATCAGTAAGAGAAAAGTTATCAGGATAAGATATTATCGAAGAATCCTAGTGGCTAAGTTATTTTACAAGTAAACCCCAGAACAATCAACTATAGGAGAGAAAAAAAATCAGCAGATATCACCTAGTCCTCAGAATATGTGTGTGTGCGCGCACACACATACCATCCAGAGAGGGTTGTGGGTCTATGACTACCAAGGTTACAGACACTCAACGTCATTGCCAACCTTCATGCTATCATTATTCTAAAAAATTTATACCTCCCAAGCCAGTTTATGGCTGCATGTTCAAGTTCCAATACACACCTTTAAAATTGGCTCCAACTTGCCAGTAGCTTTTGCTTAAGAGATTTTAATCACAGTGTATAACACACACCTTCATACAATACACAAAACCTCAGAACTGGCCTTCTTCCCTTTTTTAAAGCATTTATTATAGGTGTTAAATTACGGTAATTCCCAAGCTCAACCCCTAAGAAACTGAGCTGTCTATGTCAGGCTTACTTCATAATAATTTTCTAAAGAGTCAAGCCAAGATATTTCCTTCTACACCTACAAAGACCATGCATTCACTGGTAAAATGCACAGGTCTTCACTGAGTTGTTGGGACCTTAGAGAGAAGGGTTGAGACATGTAGGTCTTCAGAGAGAAGAGAAATGCCATTGTCAAGGGAGAGACCAGACAGAGGGGAAACAAGTTCTGGGCCAGGTGCTCCCCTAGAAGAAAAAAGAACGATTACACAGAAGTAAGGAATGGGAAGAAGGGGCCCAGAAAATGTACAATGATCCTCCTGGGTCAGAATTCAAGACAGACTTTGAAATAAGGGTGGTGTCTCCAGTGAATGTGGGCAGCACCTGAGGAGAAAGGCCAATGCCTTGGGAAGGCAAAGAGGGCGAGCACTGGGGGAATGAGAATGCTGGGCTATAGATCTCAAAGCTTGGGAGTGTGAACTGCTCTCCCTGCTGCACGGGCTCGACCCGCCCATCCCAACGCACCAAAATGTTCCTCATCAGAGTGCCTGCCAAATCTACCTCCTGCCATATATCTTGGCCAGCAATTCCCAGTTAGAGCCAAAATACTTGGGTTCCCCACTCTTCTGTCCAGTGGATTAATCCTGCTTCCAAAGTATCCCACACACAATGTGCCCCCCCCCCCCACTTTTTTAATGTGCTCCAAGAAACACTGTGGGCAATTTTCTGGAAATTTATGCAACATTCCTTAAGGGGTCATTTTGAAGCAACAGGAAAACCTTCATGAAATTCTACTAAAGAACTGGGACTGGTCCAATTTTCCTACACAAGTTTTTACTAGATGGAAATCCAGAAGTTTTGGCCTCTTCTATCCATCATAAAAACACCCTTTGTTTAAACAAAGTCTCCACTGATGCATTTTCCAGCGCATAAGGTAATTTCCAGTGTGGTACAAAACTCACTAGGGTCCTTTAAAATCTGGGGTGGAGGGGGAAGGGGGGGAGGAGGAACAAAAGCACCTACACAGCAGAAGCCTTTATGATCTATAACTGAGAACATACTGCATTTGCAATAATACCACATTGAACCGCCTGGGCTGTAATACAGTAACCCCCTCACAACATTGACCAGCCGCAAACAGAACCAAGAAACCTGGCAAGGAACTCTATCTGAAATAACAAACCTGACTTGCAGTAACAGCCATCTGTACAAGTGCCAATTATCCTTCTCCTCAAATGATTAGGTTCCATCTAGTTTTGCTGACAAGCAAGTTATGCCACATTTTAATAGGCAATAAAATGTATTATTAAATAATTAGTAGGTAAGGAACAGAAATTAGAGGCTACTTCCCTGCACATGCCTCCCCCAGTACTTCATCTATTGATGTAAAGCAACTCGATCCTCCAAAGAGGACAGCCTGAAACCTGATCCAGCAGTTTATTGTGAGACAATTATGAAGCTAATGAGTGTTCACAGAGTCTGAGGCAGGAAAAGAAATCTAGAAAATTCCACCTCGCCCCAGTTCCTTCTGATCTGCAGCAGGGTCCCAGGGGAGCACACATGTCTTCCAACGGCCCCTTGTTCCGAGCACATTAATTAAACGGTTAGAGGTAAAGGAGCATGCTGCCTTTCCCATCTCCCCACTCTCCTGTAGGTAGTGTCTGGTACTTGTTCAGCCCTAAAGGTACAGTTACACTAACTGAAAAAAGCCCCACTAAGACCAATTAAGGTCTTTACTAAGAGGCTGAAAAGAAGACAAATGAAGGCAGAAAGCCCGATTACAAGGAACCTTTGTACAGATGTAGAGCAATTAGAGTGGTCCCGGGGGAAGGCAGCGTGGTTCCAGAAGCACACGGTTTTACAGCCTGTCTAAACTTGGAACAATCTATCTTTTTTTAGGTGGAGAATAAAAGTGAACCCTATATTAGTGTCATATATCAGCTGCTAGTGCTTGCGATTGGTTCCCCCATGCCTGCTAGAGCCATAAAGCTTCTCAGAGATCCCCGGTGGAGGGCAACACCATTATACACTCCTCTCTCTCAGGCAGGGAAAAAGGCCTGCTTCGTGTCAGAACTGCTTAACAGCGGGGCCGCTGTGCACATGCCCAGAGAGGGGGCTGGACCGGACAGTGGAGGGCAGGACTGGAAGGGAGGGCAAAGGGGGGGCGCCGCGGAAAGAGAACTGAGACAGGGTCTCTGGGATACATTTAAGGGGGTCGCCTTAAGGAGAACAAAAGGCTGCCAGTTTATCCTCCCAGGACATTTTAACAGCAGCCACATTTCTGTCATTAGCCCTCCTTTTGATCTCCTTAATGCATAACATGTCAGTGTTTTATCTTTCCATACGTGATAAGAGCCAACAGATGGGTTTCTTGGTTGGGACCCAGATGTAAGGATTTATACTTGGTGCTGGATTTCTGGAAGTGAAATGACCGGAAAGGAGGGGAAGGGTCAGAAATTTGTGCATATTCCCTCAATAATTTAGGATCAGGAACTCCTAAGGCAAGGAAAGAATCTAGAAACCCTGGGACTCTGGATACGTCTCCATAACAGCCCTGTCCATAGAAATAAAATGCAAGCAGCACAGGAAATTTAAAATCTTCTAATAGCCACATTAAAGAAGTAAAATTGATTTTAATAATACACTTTATTTAACCCCGTATGTCCAAAATATTATCATTCTGACAAGTAATTGATATAACACATTATTAATGAGCTATTTTACGCAATTTTTTGACAGTGAGTCTTGGGAATTTGGTGTATACTTTACACCTACAGCACATCTCAATTCGGATTCGCCCCATCTAAGTGCCTAGTAGCCACGTGTGACTCAAGACCACAGTCCCACATGCATGCTCTGTGCTGGGGGAGGAAGAGCACAGGCCCCTGGCCCAGCACTAACAGGGCATAAGACAGTGTATAAATTACTTAAGTTGTCAGTGCCTCAAACTGCTCAGTTTGAAGTTGGGGATATTACAATACTTACCTCATAGGACTGTTGAGATAATCCATGTGAAAACGTAATAAAGCCTGGCACCGAGTCAGCACTCAATGAGTATCAGCTATAGTTTTTACTATTATTTTAATAAATAATCTCAAATAAAGAAAGTCACAATTTCCCACCAAAACATATGTTTCATAAAAGATTTTAGGGAATCATTCTATCTGACGTTCCTCGCGTCTATCTGCATTTACTGGAGTTGCCTAAGGAGGTTTAACAGTGAACTGAGTTCAGACAAAATGAGTCTGGAAGAGTTGCCCCCTCGCCACTGCTTGCATTAGATGATGCACCAGAGCTCCGGGTCTGCTCCGCACTTGGAAGGCTAGACACGGGAGGAATGTGGTAGCCAGGAACCGACATCTGCTGGAGGGATCCACGCTGCCAGACGTCAGCAAATGCCATCACACTTCAGAGGAATGATTAGCAAGAACACTGGCTTCAGGTCAAGAGTTGATCGTTGTACAGATTATTTTGATTTTCGATAACTAGGAATTCACGCTGAGGAACAGCATTTTAAAAAGGTGGCATTTAACATTCAACAGAGAAATAATTAACTTTAAAACTTAGCCAGTAAAAGAAAATGCCAAGGCAGGATGGTGAGGCAGAGCTGACAACAAGAGGGGATACAACAGGACATTAATTAGGTACAAGCAAACATCTTCCCTAATAGCTCATGTTCTCATTCCCAAAATGTCAACAATAGATATTAACACCAGATGCTGGCATTACATCTCCCCTGACAGTGAGTCTGGGCCATGTGTGTGCTCAGAGAAAAGACTCATGTGATTGAGGGGAAAAACCCAATGGGAAAAAGGCTGTGTTTCCTGCTCTTAAATAATTTACAGACCATTTATGAATGGTGGGGAAATGGGACCTTTCAGGGGATCTCAACTGCAACATGGGGGAGGAGAAAGTTGGGATCAAGAGAGCCACTGTCCACAGGCAGACTTCTCCAGCATCCGGCTCATTCACCGAGGGGCACCTGGACCCCAAAGTGCTCGGCTAGGGCACCTCTCCTATGAAGTATAGAATCTTCTCTTGAGTACAGGGTACTAAATCCACCACCCCGGGAGTAAGGGACATGACTCCAATATTTAGCAAATTTTAGAAAAAATAATTACTGCTGATCTAAAAAAAATCATTTGCCTTTTATTAATTTCAATTTTCATGCTTTGAGTCAGTCATAAAAGAGATATAACAAATATAAGGAATATGACATATTTCCATTCCTGAGCTGTGTGCAAGCAAGTTTATGACTCAGAGGAAGAGACAATGGAAGTTAACCTATGCTCCATGCCCTGTCAGCCAGGAGGGACCGCTTCTGCCTCTGATTTTCTGTTTCCAGAGCAAGTGGTCAAAAAAACTCTTTGAATATGGGTGTTGCTTTGGTAAGTGGACTTGGATCTACCAAAAAAAGAGAATAGGCTGCAAACTGGGGGGACGAAAGTTTGGCAGGAACATGTAAGAAGTAACTGATTTATTTGAATTCCACCATTAAAAAGGGTAAACCTCCTTGCCTAGAAGGTGCTTCCCTTCCAGCCTCATTCTCACCTAAGCTGTCCTCTTCTTTAAGTCTCAGCTTAGAATGTCACTTTCTCAAGGATGCATTTCCCATGCCCACCCTCACCCCATCTCCATTATTCTCCATCTCAGCTTCTTAGCTTTTTTTTTTTTTTAACAGCACCTATCACACTTGTGCTTACTTCATTTGTTTCTCTACTGTACTGTACACTCTGAGAAGGCTTACTTCTGTATCACTCCTGGAATACAGTCTGTACTCAAGATGCTTGATGAACACTGCTGAGGTCTCTGCTGCCTCCTGTTGCTGTTGACGCAATCCTTGGGCCAAGAAATACCAATGAAGATCCCAGCGACTGATGAGATAATTTAGATCGAGAGGTACCCAGAGAAAACACCCAGAGGCTTCCCTTGGACAGAAGTTGAAAGAGCACAAATGAGTGAGATACACTCTCTACTCTCAGGGAGTTTACAACCTAGGAACCCAGGAGTGTATGCAGGTAGCCAAAGATTCAGATAAAGAAGTTACTGAACTGAAAAAGACAGGCGTCAAGGCATGTCTTGGCTGACACTGCCAGAGCGCAGGTTCTAAGAGGCAGCATGAGAAACTGAACCACCAAGACATACCACCCACCAGAACTGGCAGCCTGGCTCAGGGGTTAAGAGCATGATCTCTAGAATCAGACAGAATGGCTTCATGTCTTACAAGTAGTGACACTGGGGGCAAATTCCTTAAACTCATTACACCTGTTTTCATTATTATTCCTCATCCAAGGATATTTTTCCATTGGTTATTAGAGAGAGTAGAAAGGAGGGGGAGAGACAGAGGGAAGCATCAATGTGAGAGAGACACATCAATTGGTTGCTTCCTGCACACACCCCGATTAGGGCCAGGGATTGAGCCTCCAATGGAGGTATGTGCCCTTGACCAGAATCAAACCCAGAACCCTTCAGTCCGCAGGCCAATGCTCCATCCCCTAAGACAAACTGGCCAGGGCTATTATTATTATTGTTGTTGATTTTTTTTTTGAGAGAGAGAAGGGAGGATAGGAGAGAGGGAAGGATGAATGGAGAGGGAAAAGAGGGAGGGAGGGAGAGAAAAACATTGATTTGTTGTTCCACTGATTTATGCATTCATTAGTTGCTTCTTATATGTGCTCTGATCAGGGATCGGACCCAAAACCTTCGCGTTTGGGGGCAATGCTCTAAGCAAATGAGCTACCTGATCAGGGTTACACCTGTTTTCTCTCTGTAAGATGGGAATAACAATAGTATTTATGTCACAGATTGTTATGAGGATTAAATACTGTAAAGTGCTTAGAACCATGCCTTACATGTAGTAAACAGAATAAAGGTGAACTATTAAAAAGAACTGTTTTCTAAAAAGCCACGGAATTTGTTTACTATTTAACACCACCCAGCATCTACTTGGCCCATCGCTTCCAGCATTTGGGCATGGCCTTTACTTTTAATATCTTACAGTCCCTGTAGCTGTAGCATCTAGCACTGGCTGCGAGCTTGAATCCCAAATGCCTGCTTCTGTCCACACACCCTGGTCCAGCCCCCTATTTTGTCTGACCTTTTGGTGCCAATGGACAACATGCAGCCCTGTCCATGTGCTTGCTATTATTTCATAGTTGGCCTCTCTTCCAGGAAATATTAGCTTTATAAAGGCACAGTATGACACTCAGACTGGGACCTGGCCCCTGACATCCAGATAATTACGAGGAGAAATGAGATTTCTGTGCTTAGGCAATCTTTGCTAATATACTTCATTCAGAAATCAACTCTTCCTTGAATTCAGAGCCCCTGAAGCAATATAAAATAATTTCTGTCTGTCCATCCATCTCAAAGTATCTATTATGTATAAGGCCAGATACTAGGCATCAAAGGAGGAAAAAAAATAAAACAAGATCTGTCTTCAAAGGGTGATTATGTTACAGCCTAACAGCTCAGAAGTAGCTTGCCAAGGAAGGCACTAAACTCTGATTTTCCAAGGATCAATTACATTCTGGTTTTGAGCACAGAGATTTTAAGTATTGGAGTGTCAATGACTTGAGCCACAAAAAAAGCCCTTAAAGTACCACTGGTAAATAATCATCTTTGTGATGGTTTTTGAATTTCACTTTAATCAAATCCAGTAAGACGTCCCAAATATCATTTATCCTTTAACAATCAACTCTCAATCTCTAAATCCTGGCTTTTACTTTAATCACTCATGAAAATTCCATTATTCAAGTGCTGATTATGGTCCGTCTTGCTGTGCACCAAGCAGCACAATCACGAAGCCCACAGGCTGCTCTCCACCCTGGAATGGAGACAGACAGGGGTCTGGAAGTAGCGGGTGCTGAGTCAGACTGCCTGGGTCTGCACTGGCAAGTTATCTAGCCTCTTCAAGCCTCAGTCTGTTCACTTGTAAACCAGATGATGGTGGTAGTAGTGTCTCCTTCACGTGGGGTTGGAGGAATTCAATGAGATGAGTATAAAATGCTTAGAGTAGTTCTCGGTCCTTAGTAACTCTGCCATTTTTGTTATAAAAAAGAGTTTTTGTTGCTGTTTTTTACTTTTTATTTTTTTATCAAGAACTAGTTGTTTTGTTCTCTATATGCCTACCTATTTCTTGGCCCTCTGTGACAGACAGAGCACATACTCAAACCCTAGAAAAGGGTCCACCAATTCTTAGGATGAAATTCCATTAGTTCACTATTACTTGATTGGAATTCTTGGGTAGCAACTGCCTGGTGAACACTGAATTATGAAACATTGGTGGTGGAGGTGGGGTTGGGGTGGGTGGGCAGAAACAACATCATACAAAGAGTTTATCTCAAGGAGATTAAAAGGTATTTAAGGAGCCACAAAAATAATTTTTCACAGTTTTCCTTTAAATGGGGAAGTAAATGGATAGATCTGGATGTATAATCTTGTTTAGCCAATAACTAGCTACGGTCTTATCAAGGTACTTTCAACTTTCTGGGCCTTGTTTTCCTGTTAAAACACAGAGTCAGCCCCGCCATGTTCTGTGGTGGTAAATGAATGAGGGGCAGCACAAGCACCTTTAGTCTGACCTTGCAGCACCGGCTGGAAGGAAAGGGAGTGTGCACTATCCTCAAATCCTCCAAGGCCCTGGCCAGGGAGTTCAGTTGGTTAGAGCATCATCTCGTTACACCAAGGATACAATAGATCTCTCTCCTCTCTCTCTCAAATCAATTAATAAAAATTTCTAGATCTTTCAAGAACTTTCATTTCCCTTCCTTTTGAAGGGGTGTTTTCTAACTCCTGTCTATGCAGGAAGTGTGTAACTTACTTATTCATAAGCTTCTAGAACTTTCACCCCAAGGTGCAGGAAGAGATGGCATGAGAGAGCACAGAGGAGAGTGACATAGTAGTGCTCACAGCGCCAGGGAGTCTTCAGAGCCACAGACCAAAGCAGGTACCATCGAGGGTGGAAGGAAGGAGCTGTGCCCTGGAGCCCTCCCTGACGCAGAGGGAATGGAGCTGAGGGGACCTGCAAAGCCTGGCAGAAAACATCCCCTTGGAGCTTCTCTGATGGAGGCCGGCCTTCCCTCTGGGTGCCCCTCGGGCAAGCTAGCTGCACACTGTGGGAAAGATGAGCCAGGGGTCCCGAGGACGGGTCTCTATGCTGTGGGGCATCCAAGATGGGAAAGGGCTGTTGGGAGTCTGGGATTCTGTTCTGCTTCTGGTTTCCTGTTTGCACAACTTCATCCCTCCTCACTGAAGTTAAGGAATGAAGAGGAAACACAGAGGGGAAAGAGAAAAACACCCTGAAACACAGTGGGAACACTCGTTCATACATGCCTGCATTTATTAAATAGCACCTATACTGTGTCTTGGCACTATGGTCACATGGATGAGTGAGGCACAGTGCCAGTCCTCAAGGAAATGACCGTCCAATGGAAGACACACACACGGATCATTTTACCCTGGTATATGGACTGTGACGGAGATATGCTTAGATGTTATGGAAGGACTTCGAGAAGGCATATCTCAAACCTAGGATTGCGTAGGGGGAGGTAGGGAGGTATCAGGGAAGCTAAGCTGTCCATGGCAGTAGCACCTCGATGAATTTGATGTGACTGCAGCAGGACCGGGAAGCCATCAGGAAGAAGTGGCAGTGTGAACCAAGACACAGAGCAAAGCGGTGGGAGGCACTGCCAGCACTGGGTGGCTGCCATGAGGAGACAAGCTCCCCGCACACAGAGCCAGACAACAGCCAGGCAGTCAGCATGCAGTGGATGGTGTGGACTCCTGGCTACAGAGCAGGTGACAGCTGTACTTCTCAGAACCAGGAGGGAGGTGTTGGTCTTCCTGGGGACCTGTCTTTTCCGTCACCCCCCACTTATTCTACCTACTCATCTTGTTTCATAATTCCTAGGTAAACACGGAGTCTACCTTCATAGTTAAAGACTTTGGAAGGGACAATGGCTCAATGGGGTTGGGCAGCTTCAGAATGGCTAGGCTGCCAATGGTCCTCCCAAGAAGGGGGGCCTGTGATGGAGAGCTCCAACCTGATTTTGTGAGGCCACGTATAGAAGTTGGAAAGCCTGGCACACTTTCAAAGAAACTACCACTCAAGGGCAGAACAGTGAGGAAGTGGAAGTGAATGCCTGCGTATCACTGAGGTTTGGCAAGCGCTGACTGAGGAGGCAGCGAAGCTGTCTGTCTGTCCTAGGAGGGTATGGCCTTACAGGCATTGTGGGGAAACGTGGTCTGGAAGATTTTCCAGATGGAGGATGAACAAGATGACCTACAATTACTCATCTTACCCTGCCATGCTATGGTTCTAATCCCAATAAATGCGGAGAGCCCTCTGTTCTACACCAGACACCTCCACAAATGCTTTCAGATGCAGGTGACAAGGAGTAGGCAAGACCAGAAGACTTCAGAAAACAGTGCGAGGCTTTGTTTGCAAACTTCCCTGAGCCAAGGCACGTTGGGCCCTGCTTTGCACACAGCCACCTGTCTACTTATCTGAGACAAATAATAGCATATGCTGGGCGGGGGGAGGTGGGGGGGGGGCACAGCAGGCGGCCCGAGGAGCCAAGAGGTCTTTCCCTGAATGATTTCCCAGTTAACTGTATTCTTGGATGCCTTTGAAGAAAAGAGTCCCTTCTGAAAACATCCCAGAGACTGGGGGAAGGAAGGAGTTTCAAGCAGTATTGGTAATTCTAAACCTGTCAAATGGTTTTGGGGGGTGGAACTACTGCCAGCCAAATGTCATCTTTGCTTATTCTTGATAAACTTGCTAAAATGTCTCCTAATCCTCAAAAGGTTCTAAGCCATGTTGATCATCTTTTAAAATAAGGTCACTGAATTTAGAAAGCCAGAAAGAATGCAATTCTCCAAGTGTGTTAACACCATCCAGCCCAGCAGATCCATCTAAAGTCAGACACTTTTAAAATAATCCAACTCTTGTGGCCTGCTCTCAAAACACGCTCTAGTGCAGCAGTCGCCAACGGTGGTCCGTGGACCACTGGTGGTCTGTGAGGTCCGAAAGGTTGGCAACCGCTGTGACTAGTGCATGGGACCTAGGAGGTAGGTAAGGTTGGGCATGACCCTAGGACAGAGTAGGAACTGAGGAATGTGAGAAATCAGGAAAACCCAGTGGCAGGCAATGGGAAAAGTCCCCAGAACGCAGTGACAAGACAATAAGGCTGCTCTTTCTGATGCCTCATATTATTTCTGTCAGTAGGTATTTTGCCTTTACCTTTTCAATGCATCTCATTGATTTCTACTCTGCCATGTCTAACTTACTGCCTTGCTTCAGATTCTCACCCAGCTCTCTTTCAAGCCCACTCACTGCATAAAAACAAAGGTTTAACTAGAATTATTGGGGGGATCACTTCGTAAGTTATATAATTGTCCAACCATGATCCTGTACACTTAAAACAAATACTAAAAACAAATAGAGTCACGTTTCAGGACCTGGATCAGGGTAAGGCAAATGAGGTGCCCAGGGCTCACAATTTGAGGAGGCACTCAGTCTGGGGGCTGTAAGTACCAACCTTGAACTTGCATGACCCCCCACAGGGACTGCTCCCTTAAATTCTGTGCATTAGGTGCCTCACCTAAGTCCTGGCCCTGTTATGTTGCTAAGCTCATGGAGGGCTTCCTTCCCCTCCTCATCTCTCAGAACTCTCACCATCCCACACGGAATTCCTGTTTAACACAGTCCCCTTCATGAAGGCCCTGCCTTCTCTGTATCCCTGGAAAGCTCTTATAATTGACTTGAGTCCCATTCATACGTATAAAACTCCCCTTACATGTTCCACTAAAACCACCACTCAGTTTTCCTTCCTCTATTTTCCATCGCACACCCTGTATACATGTCTATTGTGACACTTACCACATAGTGTAATCTTTAACTGTTTGTGTGTCAGTTGCTTGAGGTTACAGTGCAGTGGGGGTACTTAGTATCTTTCCACCGATGCACCCACAGAGACTACCATAAGTCCTAGCATACAGTTCACCTTCAATAAATGTTTGTTGAGTAGATGAATGTGCATTCTGTTTTTTTTTTTTAATTAAATCTTTATTGTTCAGATTATTACATTTGTTCCTCTTTTTTTTTCCCCCCCATAACTCCCATCCTCCCAGTTCCCGCCCCACCCTCTGCCCTCACTCCCCACCCACTGTCCTCATCCATAGGTGCACGATTTTTGTCCAGTCTCTTCCCACATCTCCCACACCCCTTTCCCCCCCAAGAATAGTCAGTCCATTCCCTTTCTATGTCCCTGATTCTATTATAATCAACAGTTCATTCTGTTCATCAGATTATTAATTCACTTGATTCTTAGATTCACTTGTTGATAGATGCATATTTGTTGTTCATAATGTGTATCTTTACCTTTTTCTTCCTCTTCCTCTTCTTAAAGGATACCTTTCAGCATTTCATATAATCCTGGTTTGGTGGTGATGAACTCCTTTAGCTTTTCCTTATCTGTGAAGCTCTTTATCTGACCTTCAATTCTGAATGATAGCTTTGCTGGATAAAGTAATCTTGGTTGTAGGTTCTTGGTATTCATCACTTTGAATATTTCTTGCCACTCCCTTCTGGCCTGCAAAGTTTCTGTTGAGAAATCAGCTGACAGTCGTATGGGTATTCCCTTGTAGGTAACTGAGTTTCTTTCTCTTGCTGTTTTTAAGATTCTCTCTTTATCTTTTGCTCTTGGCATTTTAATTATGATGTGTCTTGGTGTGGTCCTCTTTGGATTCCTTTTGTTTGGGGTTCTCCGCGCTTCTTGGACCTGTAAGTCCATTTCTTTCACCAGGTGGGGGAAGTTTTCTGTCATTATTTCTTCAAATAGGTTTTCAATATCTTGCTCTCTCTCATCTTCTGGCACCCCTATAATTCTGATGTTGGTACGCTTGAAGCTGTCCCAGAGGCTCCTTACACTATCCTCGCATTTTTGGATTCTTTTTTCATTTTGCTTTTCCGGTTGGATGTTTTTTGCTTCCTCGCATTTCAAATCATTGACTTGATTCTTGCGCTCCTCTGGTCTGCTGTCGGGCGTCTGTATAATATTCGTTATTTCAGTCCGTGTATGCTTAATTTCTCGTTGGTTCCCCAATATAAGATCGAGGGTCTTATTAGTTTTCGTGTAGATCTCATTAAGTTTATCAACAGCTTCTAAACAGTTCTTGAGAGACCTTAAAAGTGTGGTTCTGAACTCTATATCTTCCATTGACAATTTTGTCCTGTTTCTTTGTCTCCGCATTTTGTTATGCTTCCTTGGTGTACCCCCTAGTGGTCTTTGTTCCATTCTGTTGAATATACAACTTAGTTCTTCCTTTTCTCCTTTAAACAGGATCCATTTCAGGGCCCAAAGCAACAATATGAGACTTCCAACCATGAGAGAAGGAACCAGACCAGTCTATCAAATCACAGAGAGGCCTGTGCGTCCAGGCTGCTATCTGTATCCTGACAGGATGACCTGAAGGGTTTATTTACCATAGTGCAACTGGCTATCATGAGCAAAGCTAGCACATTTGTTAGACATCATTGACAATGATGGTTAAAGAGTCTATTTGTGCTTACTTTAATTAAATATCATGAAAACATCACAGGGAGTTTGTAGAAGTCATCTGCATACACTTAATCTCGCTGCTTGGAGAGAGGTGTTGCATAGTGTCCTGCCTTTGAAACTGGGGAACGTCCATAAATGAACTTAACCGGACTGATTCCTTCCCACCTCTCCTCTTAGAAACAAATCTGTATTTTTGGTCATTTGAGAAACTACAATATATTTTCCAACTTTAGAACAAAAAATCCAGCTTGGTGGATAACAAGCCTTATAGTGAACTGCTAGTGACGCTGAGAACGGTCGGGCTGGTTTTAAGGCAAAGCAGAGGAGAATGGGTAGCAAGAGGGGGCAGAGGACCAACGTTTTCTGTCAGGATGTGCAGCTATGTAAGCGGGGCAGGGTGGTCAGGAGGCAGAAGAGGTCCAGACTGGCACTGACCACCACGGTAGCCATAGTCTCAAGGGGCTATTTAGGTTCAAGCTAATTAAAATTAGTAAGATTAAAAATTTGGTTCCTCGGTCTCCCATTTCAAGTGCTATACAGCCACACGTAGCGAGTGCCTACTGCATGGACAATTCAGGCACTTCCATCACCACGGGAAGTTCTGGTGGACAGTAATGGTATGGACAGAGGAAAGACATCTTGGCCTCCACAATCTCGTGAGCAAGAATGTCTATTTCTTTCCCTGGTTCCTAATAATTATTTGCACACACTCACCATCTTATCATCCATCTTCTTACAAGCAAGTAGCTTCCCCAAAAGTGGCAATAATTTACAGACTAAGGGACCAGAGGTTATCATTAGAGTTTCCTTTCCAATTAAAAACAAACATTATTAACAGATAATCAGTCAGCTCACTTAAAAACTGTGAGTTGATGGATGGCCACTAGAACCTTGAGAACAGTTCAAAAATGAGTGTGGCACCTATGGAGGAAGCCAAGGCAGAGAGCAGGAGAGACAAAGCCCTGAATGCGCAGATCAGGAAAAACGGTGGGCACTGCTGGCCCTGTAGGGGCTGAGAAACAAGCCCACAGGCCCAGGAGCCCAAGTGCATTTTGATTCTAATATGCAGTAGGCTTCATGCCCCCAGAAGGGGCAGCCATGCTGCACTGTAGCTGTTCCAGGCCCGTGTCTCCAACTTCAAAATGAAAGAAATCAGGGCAACAGATTCTGCAGCTGAAGTGATAAACTGAGAACTGCCAATTAATGAATATTTCCAAGCATTTTCTCCAGCTATACTGGCACCGGCAAGTCAACAAGTTGTCCATTTCTTGTCCTTTCTCCTCGTGTTTTATATAAACACAGATTCCATTCTTTAAGGAGGTGCATGGAAAATCCTAAAATCCAATCTGAAAGGGAAGCCAAGGGCATTCTTTTCCAAGCATTAGATTGGTTTCACATGAAGTGATTAGACTCTTTCCTGCTAATTGCACTAGAAAGAACTAATTAGAAAAATCTACCATTCGGCTAATGAGAGCTGGGCCCTCACTATCTCAGTGCTGAACTTCTCAGGTTGTAAAATATCACAGTTTTTCGCATGCCCCCTCTGCGAAAGTTGTCATTGTGTTAAATTCCAGCAGTTAGGCTAGGCAATAAATAACAAGGCAGCATTTACAAAATGCCTACACACGCTGTATAGTTCACTGCCACTCTGCCCGTGATTTCTTACTGTTTCACAAGGGTAATATGATAGATCAAAGACTGTTAACTAGCAGGATATCGAACTGGTAATGAATTCTGCCTCATTTCTCAGCACAACCTTTTCAGTGCCTTTGTGTCTTTCATTCTGGGGCCCTTTAATGCAGAATAAGGCTTTTCACATGTAATGTTGCTACTCTGAGAATTGTTCATTAAAAAGCAATGATATCACCTGATTGGGGCTCACGTCCCTGCCAAAGGTGGTAATATTTACCAGCGATGAGATTAATGAAGAGCTAATAAATCAGGGTCCCTTATTATACAATAAACGCATTATATAGCAAACATCATACAGTATAAGTAAACACTGGAAATAGGAAATCAGCCATATTTTTGGAGAGGGCCAGAGTAAAGCTTTCTTAGAAGACTAAGTTCAGAAGAAGACTTTGAATTTCAGATGATTTACATCGTAAGTCCACTTGAACATTTCAGGAACACTATTAAAAATGTCTCTGTAGCTCAACACCCTTCCTACACCTCCAAAAAAGCACTCTTTCCTAAAGAGTCTTTCTGGCAGGAGCCCAGGTCCTATAGGCTGCAAGATGATGTGTGAAATTAGCAGAATGTAAATGTCAGAACTTCTGCCTTTGGAATTAAATGCTAGAGATTCTCTCTGGATCTAGAGTCCCCAGACCCTGCCCCAAGGTAGAAGGTTTCAAGAAGACAGATGTTCATATGTTTGAGTTTACCGAGAATGCTGACCTCATCCCCAGGTCTCCAAGAATAAGAACTAAACTCACCTTCCCTAGCAACTGCTGGAGAGCAGAGGTGCTGACTTGCCATGCAGGTATGTGTCATACAGTCTATTCTCATTCACTCAGGACTGACTCAGCGGGGTGTGAATTAAGAGTGATTTGGGGGTTATTCTGTTGCTCATAGCACCTCTAAGCAGAGAGTGTGAAAGAGTACTGAGACCAGTCCTTCCATTGTGTCCTTTATTGTGTAAGGTTTGGGGAAACCGGACGTTTCAGTTCTAGATGTACCTCATCCCTTTGCATAGTTCTCCTGACAGTTACGCTGCATTGTTTAAAAAACTGTACGAATGTTTGCGTCCAAATCATGTATCGTTCCAAAGGCTACGTTTCTATGGTGTGTGTGTTCATACATGGACACACGTAGGCAATGGAAGAGAAAAACTAACAGCACAGCACCTGTAAGTGTATTATTATTATGTCCGTTTTACAGATGAGACATAAGAGGCTCAGGGACATTAGGAGTTTGTTTGGGACTAAACAGCTAAGTAATGGAGCTGAAATTTCCACCGTGTCCTCAGCTTCAAATTACTTCTCTTTTTCTTTCAACGTGTCTCCAGCACCCTCAAACCTGCTTAGTGCAGTTAGCAGCACTGTTGTGCCTGGAATTTCATTATAACACTTAATTTTCCTCACTATATTTTTTAAAGGCAGTCATCATAAATTAATCAGCACCTCTTGGTAAGAAACAGGAAGAAACCAGATATTAAAACAATTGTCAGAACTTAAATTTCTCACTAGATTGAACTGAATGAGTCTTCCTGCGACAATCTAAAGTCCAATTTTTCCTGTCAAGATTTTTCATCCTGACCTCTTCATGAGCCAAAAATACCTAAGCCCCTTTCTCTACCATGCCCCAAGCAATATGAAACCTTCAGAAGTAAAACATAACTGAACCTTTTAGAAAACCTTAGTCCTCACTCCCAGGTATTATTTTTCACAATTCAATAACTTGCTCTGTTCACATGGTCAAGAAA
This sequence comes from Myotis daubentonii, assembly GCF_963259705.1. Taxonomy (NCBI): domain Eukaryota; kingdom Metazoa; phylum Chordata; class Mammalia; order Chiroptera; family Vespertilionidae; genus Myotis; species Myotis daubentonii. The sequence goes on from NC_081843.1 coordinate 30,347,244, forward strand.
CCAGATTCCACTTTGGTATTCAACAGGAATGTTAGACTGTCTGTTTTCATTAATGCATCATCCTTATTAATACAATAGATGGCCCACAAGTGAGGAGAGATCCAAATTCTAGGAAATGCTGTTAATATCACATAATTAGAAAGAAGCTACTGGAAAAGAGATTACTTCAGATTCTATGTTGAGTAAATTGACATATTGTTTTGAAAAAACAGAGATTTAATGACAATACCCAATATCCAGTCAAATTTATACAGAGAAACAGAAACTATTATACCAGCCCTCCTAGACAATACCAATAGCAAGCAGCATTTAAATAGATACTTTAGTAAGTTCCTTTTTTTAAATATAATCAATATTCACAATATAATTCTTTGTTTTTCAAATTAAAAAAAAAAAAAACTACAACAAGAAAAAGAGATGAGGCGGAGGGAATGGGTTAGGGAATGGTCTGGTAAAAAAGGTGCTTTGAGAAAGGCCCACTTCTACCACTTCTACTGAAGGGCCCTTTCAAGAAAGCACATGTCTGCCCAGAGCCAATCCAGACACAGCCTAAGAGACAGGAATGCAGAGGGACTCACTCCTGCGCTGGTGTCGTCATCACTGTTATCACTGATTCTTTCTGGACTCTAATTGGGAAGAATAAAAGGCATCATGGTTACACCTGATGTTTAGACACAGGCAATACTAGGCACATCCAGCATGACAGGCTTGGGATTCACAGGTAGGAGACCCAGTGGCAGTTACACCATTCAGCAACACTGTCATGGAATTTTCCAATGATCTCCCAACCTTTAAAGAGAAAAATTTGCTCCTTTGTTATATTTTCTTAAAAGACAGTCTCTACTATCGGTAATATTGGCTGTGTCTAAACATCAAGTGCAACCATGATACCCTTTAATAGTTAATCCTCCAACATATAATTAGGCATTCACATGACAATCAAAACCATGACTATATTTCATGTTTGCCTTCCCTTTCAAGCCCTCTTCTAGAGGGGCACTTACTCTGTCAAATCTGCTATAGTAATCAAAACATTGAAATTACTTCTTTCCACACTAAATATACTGGAACTGGTTGTTTGATTAAATGTAGAGCAGAGAGTGCAATTTGCTAAATTACAAGTATTCTGAACATGTAAATATAGTTTAATTACTGCAATTAAAGAAGATTACTGGAGATTGGCAGATGGGAATGTAATGCTGTTTTAATTAGAGTTTTTAATGCACTGTAACATAAGCATAATATTAACCCTTTATCCTAGAAGAGGTAGCTGGTCTTTGAAAAATTAGTATTTAAAAATGTACTAGTGCTAGTGACTCCTAACAAGGCTAGACTTTCATTCCACCTGAAAGCCTATCGGGGAGGAGGATCTTGACTTCTAAGAAAAGTAAACTGAGGCAGAGAGCAATGACAGACAATATATCTGTGAAAGTCCCAACTGTGAACACACGTGCAAGTATGCGTGAATGCATGTGAGCACACAAAGAAACATCCCATACCAGGCACTTCTCATAAAAAGAGAACACTGCCACCCTGTCACAGTCTGAAGGGGCTTCCATGCCATGAAGGTTTCATGGAGCCCATGTTTAGCAAACACCAGAAGGGAGAATATTTCAAAAATGCACTTCTTAAAAATACATTTATTCGCCTTTGAGAAAATTACAGCACTGATGCAGCTGACACTCTACAGAGGGAGGTCTGTTGTTGCTGCTGTTATTGTTGTTGTTATTATTACTCACCTTCCAGAACAGTCTTTGCTCCATAAAGCAATAATCCAGAACGTAAGAAGCAATCTTTGTCATCTTGAAAGCTATCGCTGGCAACATTTTGTCCATTTAAGTCAATAGCCTATTAGAAATTCTAATTGAAAGTTCAATAGTCAGCTTGGAGCCTTACAATAGAGGTTGCCTTTTGGAAAGCCATTTAAAGTCTTAATCTCTTTATCATTTGGTATTTTGAAGCCTAACTTTGTTCTTGTTAGGCAGATCAATGGCATTAATTTACAAAATGGGGGAAAATGTCACCCTTCATCCTTTAAGTCTCAGCTCAGTGAAGAGCAGCATAAGCGAATCTGATCACTGCTTTCTCACATTAGCAGCAAACGGTGCCATGGGAGGCTTGACCTACAAATTTTAATTACTGCATGAAAAATTCAGTTCCTGGAGATGCAGAGACTTGAGCCAAAGAAGGGCCCACCTTGTGCCTGTCTGCTGAGTGCTGAGTCTTCATGTCTGGATTTCTGAATCAGTGGCAAACACCACAGTCAATGAAAGGGGTTCTACGTCCAAGAATGAGCCACAAACTTCAAAACAAAGCAAGACCAAGGCAGAAGATGACGAGGCAGATGAGTAAGCTTCTATGCGAAAATCCAGGGAAGAGACTATGTTTACATTTTACTAAGCAGATAGTGTCTTGTGGGTCATAAACATGCGTATGAATTGAAAAAAAAAATGTTATCATGAAGCTAATCAATTAAGAGTTGCAGCCTCAGAGGCAACCCTCCCTGCAAAACCAGAGAGGCAGCTGAAGTGCACTGCCACTGCTGGAAGCATTCCTAGCAAATGTGCACTCGGTGGAAGTAACTATTTTCACCTCAAATAAAAGGAACAGATTCTGAGTGTGTAGACAAGGGGGCTAATTGGTGGTGGCAGAAAAGCCAATAAAGATAAGTCACCTAAAAAGTAAGGCCACAAGTAGTGCGCAGTAAGCTTACTACTGCTGCAGCAAGCAGAACGAAGGGGCAGCTGTCAGCGTCTGCATCCTGGCCGCTGAGGCAGCAGACCTGAACAATGTCAGCTTACATGTGGGCAAAGACGATTACAGTAAACATATGCATTTGCCAATATCAATTAGAAACCATCCCTTAACATGCACATACTTACATCTGTCCTTTAAAAAGGGATGGATGGGGAGCTACAGAGGAATGTTAACAGCGGCTTACCCTGTGGGAGAAGCATGTTTCAGGTGGGTCAGTGGCTTTTCCTTTGTAGTTTGTATACTTTAAAAAAAAATTATTTATTTATTTTTAAATCACAACTAACCTGTATGGCTTTCCTAATTGTTAACAAAGCAACTTTTTAAAAAAGAAAAACGAAATCTGTATTTGATGTTCCAGCATAAAAGTCTGTGTTCTTTTTATCATGTGGAAACTCTATTTGCTTCCAAAATGTAGACTTTTAAGTTTTATCTACTTATCTACATTAGGTGCTTGCTGCAATGAAAGAGCTATGTTAACTGTCAAGTCTTAGTAAATCATTTCACATATCCATTCTCCATTTGACAGGGCAGCATGTTCTATGCGCTGCACACAGGGCCCAGTACTGGCCCATGTGCAGTTAGCGTCTTCATTAACGCTGCCTGAGGACCGGGATAAGGAAACAATGGCCTCACCACGATGGATGTGGCCACACCTGCTGTTGGCTAAAACTCAGAAGTCAAATAGTGTTCCGATTACTGAATGACATCCATCCTCTCATTTCTGATCTCCACTTCCTTCTTATCCAAGAGAAGCCTCACTGGCACCTCCTGACACGGACAGCTGGGATTCTGTGACCAAGTGTCCTAATGAAAAAGCCATTATCATTTGTACCAAGTGCGCCTGGGCTTTTGTCCCTGCACTGAAGTAAAGAGTATGCTGGAACGTCTCTAGAAAGGACAGAGGCTCCTGGCTCAAGAGCTAAATAGTCACAACCTTGACATGCCATGGCTGCTGACACAGATAGGCTGGTGCTTGGGCTAAGGTCCACTATGGAGGGAGCAGAATCTCGCGGGAATGGCCTTTTGGAGAAGAACACGAACTAGAACAAGTGTAGGGAGGGGAGCGGCTGGCCTGAGTGTGGGCCATGGGAGCGTGCAGTGAGGCAAACTTGGAGCACTTAATGAGCACACATCTCCCAGCACAGCCAGAACCCACCCTCTGCTGACATTCCAAGAAAAGGCTTAGGGGCACGCACAGCAAAAATTACAGTCATGAAGATGGAAAAGAACACATGCTCAATTTAAGCAAGCCTGGGATGCCAAGGCTCCGCTTCCCCGAAGAGTGGCATTTTCAAAGCCCACACATCATAACAGCTTTGAATTCTGAGACGCCTGCACAGGAAGCCCCCGAGGTTCCATCTGTCTCCCTGACTAGAGAGACAGCTGAGGAGCCATGCTGCTGTCTGGAAGCGGCTGGCAGAGATCTCAGGAACCTTGGCCCGGGAGCGAGGAATGTGCAGTTCATTCTTCCCTCCAGTCTAATTTGTAGCCCTGACAAAAGCTGTTGGCTTGTTACCAGGTCTGTCTCTGTAGGTACCTAGAAATGAACTACCAAATAGAACTGGCTCCCTTCCTAAATTTGTTTTTATTCCCAAATTTTTAAAAATCATAGAATTCATCATAGGGTATTAAATAAATCCAATACTTCCTTTGTTCTACATGTCACCCGACTGACAAAATTACAACGGAAAGACTGCTAGATGAATGTGCAAGTCCATAGAAGAGATGAAGTAGAGACACCAACGCGGAGAGTAATGAGCTGAAGCCATGATTCCGAGTTCCACAGGGTTCATAAACCCTAAGGAGCTCCAGATGTTGACTGGATAAAAGCATTCTAGCACTCAAGGGCCTTCCAACCGTTCTCAGAATCTGCCCTTTCCCAGCTTGCTATCTTAATCCTCTGCTCTGCAATATTTTCTTCCAGGGACTCAGACTGTGCAGTAATCTCTGCAGATACTACTCATGTTTTCAGCACTATACTTTAGCTACTTACTTCTTTGGACTCCACATTTCTTTGTATATCAATCCTACTCTTTCTTCAAGGTTCTACCTACCACAGGATCATCTCAAATGGGGTAGGAATAGCATTTGACAAAACCCAACACCCTTTCAGGGTAAAAACTATAATTTGAAGGGAAGTTCCTTAGCACAATAAAGAAGATCCCACAGCTAACATCATGATGGTAAAATACTGAAAGCTTTCCCCCTAAGATCATCACTAAGACAAGGATGTCTGCATTCGCCATTGCTATTGAACACTTTACTGGAAGTTCTGTCTAGAGCAATTAGGCAAGAAAATAAACAAAAGGCATCTCTGTTCACAGATGAAATGATTCTACTAGTATATATAGAAAATCCCAAAGCTAATAAAATTAATTCAGCTAAGTAGCAAGGTACAAGACCAACACATAAAGGTCAGTTGTGTTTCTATATATCAGCAATGCTCCATCCAGAAAGGAAATTGAGAAAACTATTCATTTACAATGGCATCCAAAAGGGTACAATACCTAGGAAATAATTTAGCCAAAGAGGTCAAAGATTTGTACACTGAAAACTATAAAACTAAAGACCCAAATAAAATAAAAAATCCATATTCATGATTGGAAGACTCAATATGGTTAAGATGTCAACACTTCCCAAAATGATCTACAGATTCAATGCAATCCTATCAAAATTCAAATGGCCGTTTGGCAGAAATGGAAAAGCCAACTCTCAAATTTGTATGGAATTATAAGGGTCTCTAAAGACCCAAACCAATCTTGAAAAAGAAAAGTTAGCTCACGCTTCCTGATTTCAATGCTTACTACAAAACTGTGGTAATTAAAACTGTGTGGTCCTAGCATAAGAACAGACATACGATGAATAGAATCAAGGGCCCAGAAATAAATATCTATGGCCAATTGATTTAGATCAGGGTTCACAGACCATTCAACAAGGAAAGGCTTCAGCAAATGGTGCTGGGACAACTGGAACGCCACATGCAAAAGAATAAATTTGGACCCCAACCTCATACCATGTACAAAAATTACCTCAATATGGATTAACAGCCTAAATGGAAGAGCTGAAACTATAAAACCCTTAGAAGAAAGCACAGAGATAAATCCCCATGACCCTGGATTTGGCAATGGATTCATAGATATGATACCAGGAAAATGAACAGTAAAATAAAAGATAAATTGAACTTCATAGAAATTAAAAACTTTGTGCAATGAAAAATATAACCTATACAATGGGGGAAATTTGAAAATTATATATCTGATAAGGGTCTAGTATCCAGAATATATAAATAATTTTTAGAAATCACCAATAAAAGTACAAACAATCCAATTTAAAAATAGGTAAAGTGCTTGAGTAGGCATTTCTTCAGAGAAGATATATGAACACATGAAAATATATTAAAAGAATGCTCAATATCGGTAGTCAAAATAGGAAAATGTACATCAAAACCACTTTATATCCACTAGGGTGGCTCTAAAAAAACACACCAAAAAAACAAAGAAACAGAAAATGGATAATAGCCAAGTGTTGGAGAGGATCTGGAGAAACTAGAATCCTCATACACTGCTTGTTGGAATTAAAAATCGTTCGGTAACTTTGAATTTGCCAATTCTTCAAAAAGTTAAATATAAAATTACCATATGACTCTGCCATTCTATTCCTAGGTATATACCCAAAGGAAATGAAACAGGTACTTAGACAAGCACATATACACAGGTGTTCCTAACAGCCCTATTTAGAATAGTCAAAAGGTAGAAATGGCGCAAATGTCCATTGGTGGATGTACGGATAAACCAATGGTATATACATACATTAGAATATTATTCATTCAGAAAAAGGAAGGAAGCAATGATACATGCTATAATCTGGATGAACCTACAAAACATTGTGCTAAGTAAAGAAAGCTAGACAAATAGGTCAAATATAGCGTGCTTCCATTTATATGAAACTAGAGGCCCGATGCACGAAGATTCATGCAATAATAGGCCTTCCTTCCCCTGCCTGCTGGCACTGGCTTCCCTCCAGCCCCTGGGACCCGGGCCTTTACTCTGGCCACCACCTTCCGCCTTCGCTCCAGCCCTGCCGCCTTCCTATAGCTCCCTCCCTCCACTCCCCGCAACCCCCTCCAATATATCAGAAAGTCCTATCCTGTTTGTCAAATAAGAATCCTTAAGTGGAGCCTCTCTCTGTTGTTGTGATGCTGAGTTACAAACATGAGGCACAGCTGAATTCACTGGTTGGAAGCCGAGTCCATTGTGGGGGTTGGAAACTTTTCTCAATATTCAGAAAGGCTGAAAAAGAACCTCATATCCCTCCACCAAAGCTACAGAGGCCAAAAAACACCAAGTGGCTTTACTTTTGGCAGAAAATATGTCATCATAGTCATTTTATGCTAATGCCTATGTGGATGTGAGTAGTGAAATGAAAATTAAATGATAAATTTTACATAACAAATGTGGGTCAGTGGATAATACAGTACAAAACCGGGAGTATAAGGAGCAGATGGCAACAGAAGAGATTCGTACAGGAAGATGGTTTAGACTAATGGCACCTTCATAGTTTTTTCAAGGAATAGTTTGATGCCAAGGCATCTAAATCTATGAATTACAGGTTGCTGAAGTAGCTATGCATCTTTTTCAGAAAGAAAAATCTCAAAGGGAGAATCAGAGGTTGCACAAAACTCTGAGACAATGTCACAAGTTACCTTCTACTATCCCCTAAGTCCCCAGATCCTCCCCCTTCCACGTTAGAAGTGCTATTTCCAAGGCCATTTTCTTTGGAAGAACAAACCTGTACAGAGCCGGGTCTGAAGATTGTTCTGAATTTTCCCTTCCACCATAACCAGCTCCCCAACACTCATGCGGAGGCAGACAGGTAGCTCAGCCCCTGAGGCTGTTCCAGAAGCCAGTGTCCTGTGGACGTGCTGAGTAAAGGGGTCCGTAACAAGTCAGGAAGACAGCACTGGGAACACAAAGGGCTCTGTTTAGGAACCCACCAATGTTCCTGTTATCCCAAGAACTAAGCATGGAGCCGTGCATTTCATGCCCACTGCCACCTGTGATTATGTTTTTCCAGCTATTACCCAGCATTTTGATGATGAGATTGTTAACAGCCTCAACGCACCTGCTAATGTGACTTGAGGATGATGCCGCCTCACTGCTTATCCCAGTAAGCATTCATTTACTTTATGCCAAGGGAGGAAAGCCCAGCCTGGCTCAAAGGAACCACTTACAGTACAAACGACCTGCTCTCTCAGGAGTGACTGTAGTCCCTAGGTTCAAGTAAAGTAGAGAGAGAATGCATGGAGCACACCCCTCCTGGAGGTAAACCATAGAAAGGGGCCTGGCTAGCGGGCCTGAGTCAGAGGTCACTGGGGAAGGAATTACAAAAAGTAGAACTGAAAAAAGTGGTGGTGGTGGTGGTGGTGGTGGTGTGTGTGTGTGTGTACAGGTGTGGAAAGGGACACTCAGGGAGTAAGGGAAAAACAAAAACTGGTGGAGCAGAGATTAGGAGGCTGAGGAGCGGGAGATGAACTGCAGAACAATGGTGGTGGCCCCGGAGAAGAGGAGATAGGCTGGGAGTGGGTAAAGGCACAGGAAGGCCAGGGGACAGCAGGGCTGCAATCAGATCCCTCTGGGGATGGGTGGAGAGGCAATCAGGAAGCCTTGGGGAGCAGACAGCAGCGGGAGGAGCCTCCCAGGAAGGCCCCTTTCAGGGACAGAGGAGTTCATTGTGAGGGCTGATTGCCTCTCCAGGCTCAGCCTGCTGTGCCGACTTGAGGCTCCCCCCCACCCCCCTGCAGGCAGAAATCAGAAAGAGTAGCTGAGGAATTGGTGACTAAATGCATCAAACACAAAACATGTGTGACATGATTTGAGTCTCCAGTGGAGATGCAGAACGGAGGCCCAGGTGGAGGTAGATGCAGGCAGATGTCTGGTGCTGATGGGCAGAGGTGGGGTGCCTTCCTCCTGACGGGACTCACTCCTGTCGCACTGAAGGCCTGCCATCTTTACCTACGCCCTTTTTCAGGTGGGTCTGATGGTTCCCCGAATGGGTCTACAGGTCACGTGCAAGGTCAAACAATTTCCTTGCAGAGCTGGGCCTGACACCCAGGACTCTGAGTCCTAATTTTTCAGAATCTAATTGGAATGAGAGTGGGGTGACAAAGTTCTGCACTAACATTGAGCCACATAAAATATTTTCTCATTCTACTTTCGGAATATACCCTCCACAATACGATTTGGTACAGCTTTACATTTGTCATCTGAGTTAGGGAAATAGTAGATATGGTGAGGGCACTTCTGAGACCCTGTGGGCAGAGTGAAGATGGGAGGCATAATAGACCCCACCACCATTTGGAATTCCCGTGTGGCTGAGAAGAGTGGACTCAAAAGGACCTTTTTATGTGAGAAAAATCTGTTAAATACATTTATTTGACTCCAACATATAAAACAGATACAGGTGAAGCTGCTCTGGGTGACCAGCAGTGAGGAGAGGGGACCCTCACCTGTTCCTGTCCCACCTTCCCTCCCCTCTCCCCATCAGCCCTGGGTGATAGGGACCCCACATGTCCATGTCCCACCTTCCCTCCCCTCTCCCCCATCAGCCCCTGGGTGATTAGCATGAGGACAGGGGACCCTCACCTGTTTCTGTCCCACCTTCCCTCCCCTCTCCCTCATTTGCCCCTTAACACTAGAATGGGGCAAAACTCAGTAATGGGGAAGAGACAGGGGCCTGGAGTGATCTCTCTTGAACTGTGTGGGGTTTCCTCCCCCTGCCTTTTCCTCCTGGGTAAAATGAGAGGCTGATCTTGAGTGGATTTTAAGATCCTTGTTACTCTAGGATTCTCAACTCTCCTTACAAACTTTTACTTACACAACATGCAGTAACTACGAAAAAAATATATACATGGGTCAAAAGATAAACTGGGTCATTTAAGTCCTTGGACATGGCCATTTTCTAGCTTTTCCTCAGGAAGTGTTTCTCACTTATTATCATTCTAGTGATCATTATCATTATCATCTCTAGAGAGCTTGTAGGAAAGTTACCATGCCCAGATCTGACTTTCTTCTTCCTTTCCTAAACCTGGAAATTCCAGTTACACGGGCAGGATCAGTGAGATCTGCAGGAGACTAGACTTCATCCTTTTTCAGTAAATACAAAAATATTTTCAGTGACAGCCTCATCAGATATTTGTTCACAAATTTTAATTTGGCCAGCATATTTTGTAGTACTGATTAAAAACATTCCTAAAATTACCCAACACCCTCATCTGCCCAGTCAACACATGGTTTCTGCCACACTTGATTCCACTCAGAAGCCAACACTTTTCATCATTTTTCAAAATGTCCTGGCTGGTTTTCATAATGTTCACATCCACTCTCACCACCACTTTCAGATGGGTCATAACCGAGGAAGCCAAGGCCTCTCCCCTTGGCCACTGGCCAAATCGAGATATCAACAACTAGCTCCTCATTTGTTCGGGCGGGCGGGGAGGAGAAAGCCTGTCTTCGTTCCCATCCCTCCCACGGTACACGCCATAACTGTGCAATTTCCCACTCTGTAGCACATTGCCTCCCTTATGTTTCCAGCTAGCAATGGTGGCGGAGTAAGAGACTCGGTGTTCATTTTATTGAATCACCTATATTTAATTGGGGAAACGGGTAGTTGTAACTCTGTCAACAGGGCATGTTCAATTACATCGTGGAACCATTTTTCTTCAGCAGGCATTACCATCTGGTCTAAGCAGCTAAATAAGCACAGCTACGTGATATTATAGCTAATGGAATTAAATGTGGCACAAATATATACATGGCACACAGAACTCACATTTATCTCTTTGAAAGGATTTTCCTTGTTGAAACATAAGATATGTGGGTTGTGAGACCAGGATGGTGGCATGGTTGGCTGGCTTTACTGCTTTCCAAACAACGAAAGTAACTATTCACTCTACATCTAGGTCAAACAGAAGACTTTCCTATTTAGAACCTCAAAAGTCCCCCTTTCAACTGGCCTGTATAACCTTCTAGAACCCCTTTCCCCTCTGAGGGCCTGCTTCCTCCATTTACCCTGGGGTCATCCACACCTCTGGCCATCATACCTCACCATGAATCCAGGTTCGTCTTTATCCTCTCTCCAAACCCTTTAAATCTCTCATTCCACTTCACAGACATAAAGACCCTGGTGCACAATAGACACCCGATGAGCTGTGTTTCTTTCCAGTGTCTATTTTCCTTCCATTATGTTTCCTGTCCCAGCCTCTGGGTTGGGTTGTGGACTGGCCTCACTAGAAAACCGAGGTCTGCTCACTTCTGAGCCAAGGCTAACAGAACAAGCTATCTCAGCTCTACCGTCACGGATGCACAGATACCTGCTGTTTTTGTGACCTCATCCTTTCAACTTTCTTGGTAGAAGAGGACCCCAACTTTCCTTTGGGAAATGTCCTTGCTCCCACTTTCAATTTCTTTGGGATTAACTCCAACTCCAGTTCCAGGCTGGCTCTGACTGATTTACACCAGGAAGAGGAAAGGGTGATAGATGCTGCTGGAAGGCGCCTATGTGGGACTTGAGTTTGGAATCAAATCTGAGGAAGGCAGTACATGTAAGTACTTAGACAGGAAGGGCCTTGCGCAATATAATGTGAGCAGTGGACAAAAGTGGAACTAGCATTCAGCATGACCTGCCCGTTCATGGTCTCCCATGCTACTTACTGTTACGAGGTCCCCTAAAAGGGTGTTCCGGTGTCTGCCTGAGTTTGCTCTCTCCTTTGAGCACAGTGCCTCAGTCTGCCTGGGTGTGTGAACCAGGCCAGTGTCCACAGTGAATGTCTTGTTGGGGATGGAACAGTCTGCCTGCATGGACTCATCTAATAATCACCTACCCCTGCCTAAGTACTGTACCTACAGGGAGCGCATTGCACTGTGTGCAGCCTGTGTTAGCAGATGTGCCTGGAAGCTACCAGTTTGGGATTTCAGAAATGTTAATGGTGCTTAACATTTATTGTGCACTCGGCATTCTAAGTGTTTTAAATATACCCACCAACCCAATTAGTCCTTTTTATGATCCTATGAATTAGATTCTATTGCACCCTTTTCAGAGATAAAGAAACGGAGGCACTGAGAGGGTAAGTAACCTAGCTAATGTCTTCAAACAAAAACAATTAGAAGTGGTGGGAGTCAAACCCAGTGAGCCTGACTCTAGAGCCACACCCTTCTGCCACTACATTACACTGCCTCTCTCAACAAAGTGGCCTAATCTCTTTGGCTTGGCTCTCTTAGAAAACTTTTGACACTTTTTCAGTTGTTTTGTTCTAACTTACTTTGAATAGACACTCACCAGTAGAGAGGGCCACAACACGGAAACAACAAGAAATCATTTGACTTCCAGTAGGCATTCAATAGCATCTCCAAAACCTCTTTCTGTGAGGACTCTCTACCTGGGCGAAAGGCTAACAGGTGAGTGGTTGCCTTTTCTGGGTGCTCCACCTGAAAGAAGCTGGGACTTTGGCTACAGAATGCAGGGCATAGAATGCAACAGCCTGTAGAAAGGTAACAGACCATACCTTCAAGGCCCTTTCCAATAGTAACGATAGCCTTGTTCTTCCACTTCACCCAAAATAAAGTGCCATTCCAAGTACATTTGGCAAACGTAACAGCTGGCCAATTCAGAACACTTTCTCTTCAGTTCATTTTAGCAAGAATTTTGCCTCTCCCACAAACACGCTACAGTGCATATAAAAATTACCCCTACAAAGACTTTTCTTTTTTTGCCTTAGAAACAAAAGCTCGAGAGAGAACCAAGATGGCGGCATAGGCTAACGCCGGAGTTTGCTGCTTTGAACAACTACTTCAAAAGTAAAACTAAAAGACGGAAGGGACATCACCCAGAACCACAGGAACGCTGGCTGAGTGGAAGTCCTACAACTAGGAGGAAAGAGAAACGCATACGGACACTCAGAGGGGGCGCAGTGCTGAAGTCAAATTCTGAGGTGCGGAGTGCGCGGAGCAGGCTGGCGGCGGAGGGCGCAGTTGTTGTTTTCAATCAGGAGGGAGTCGCAGACTCTGAGCTCCAGATACAGGCGAGTCTTTAGGGACCCAGACTCAAACGGGAGAAGCGGGACTGTCTGGCTTCAGTCAGAGCGAGTGCAGCTTTCTCTCCGAGCTTCCCAGCGGGTGCTGGGACTCAGAGATGCAGAGCCCCTGGGGACAGGACTGAGAGCCGCCATAACTGCTCTCTCCGGCCCACCCTGTTGATCCTGTGCGACCCGCCCCGCCCAAGCCCTGCACAGAGGCATTTGCCGGATAGCCTCAGGCAAAGGCTAGATTAGCACCTCCCTAGAGGACAGAAGTTCTCTCACTGTTGACACAGCTGAATCTCATAGCCACTTGGCCTGGAGGTCAAACCCTCCCTGGGATTAGCTACAACAATCAAGGTTTAACTATAAGACTGCGAACAAGGACCACTAGGGGGTGCACCAAGGAAGCATAACAAAATGCGGAGACAAAGAAACAGGACAAAATTGTCAATGGAAGATATAGAGTTCAGAACCACACTTTTAAGGTCTCTCAAGAACTGTTTAGAAGCCGCCGATAAACTTAATGAGATCTACAAGAAAACTAATGAGACCCTCGATGTTATATTGGGGAACCAACTTGAAATTAAGCATACATGGACTGAAATAACGAATATTATACAGACTCCCAACAGCAGACCGGAGGAGCGCAAGAATCAAGTCAAAGATTCAAAACGCGAAGAAGCAAAAACACCCAACGGGAAAAACAAAATGAAAAAAGAATCCAAAAATGCGAGGATAGTGTAAGGAGCCTCTGGGACAGCTTCAAGCGTACCAACATCAGAATTATAGGGGTGCCAGAAGATGAGAGAGACCAAGATATTGAAAACCTATTTGAAGAAATAATGACAGAAAACTTCTCCCACCTGGTGAAAGAAATGGACTTACAGGTCCAGGAAGCGCAGAGAACCCCATACAAAAGGAATCCAAAGAGGACCACACCAAGACACATCATAATTAAAATGCCAAGAGCAAAAGACAAAGAGAGAATCTTAAAAACAGCAAGAGAAAGTAACTCAGTTACCTACAAGGGAATACCCATACAACTGTCAGCTGATTTCTCAACAGAAACTTTGCAGGCCAGAAGGGAGTGGCAAGAAATATTCAAAGTGATGAATACCAAGAACCTACAACCAAGATTACTTTATCCAGCAAAGCTATCATTCAGAATTGAAGGTCAGATAAAGAGCTTCACAGATAAGGAAAAGCTAAAGGAGTTCATCACCACCAAACCAGGATTATATGAAATGCTGAAAGGTATCCTTTAAGAAGAGGAAGAGTAAGAAAAAGGTAAAGATACAAATTATGAACAACAAACATGCATCTATCAACAAGTGAATCTAAGAATCAAGTGAATAAATAATCTGATGAACAGAATGAACTGGTGATTATAATAGAATCAGGGACATAGAAAGGGAATGGACTGACTATTCTTGGGGGGGAAAGGGGTGTGAGAGATTCGGGAAGAGACTGGACAAAAATCGTGCACCTATGGATGAGGACAGTGGGTGGGGAGTGAGGGCAGAGGATGGGGCGGGAACTGGGAGGAGGGGAGTTATGGGGGGGAAAAAAGAGGAACAAATGTAATAATCTGAACAATAAAGATTTAATTAAAAAAAAAGATTTAATTAAAAAAAAATAATAAAATAAAATAAATTAAAAAAAAAGAAACAAAAGCTCCAAACTGAAGTACAGTTTATACAAATGAAGGGCAATTTTGTTGGTCTGATAATTCTTATAAAGTCAAAATGTTAAACAAGAGACTCAAATTAGATCTAAAGATAAATTCTGTCTCCAAGCAATCCTTGAGTTTACTATAGTTGTTGAATGTCCCTCCTAATTTGGGGATTAGGGCTAAATACAAAAATAATTTTTTTTCCTAATTGGATTGACCAAATAAGTTTTCCAGAGTTCATGGGAACATTCATTTTCATAAAGAGTATCTGAAACACAGAATCCCATTATGGAGAGGCTTCATAAGGTATAAGGCGATATTCTTGGGGCGTGACCACATCATAATAAACTCTCTTGAGCACAATCTCTTTTTGTGACATGGTTGTACATTTATTGACTATGTTTCAGGAAACCAGTGTTTCACTAGACATGTCCTAACTGCCTAGATATTTATTTGGCCACATATATCTTTTTCTACTCTATAAATTTTTCAAACTGTGAAGTGTCTGATTGAGTCACTGTGGTTAGAAATTCTGTTTGTTTGGTGTCTGAGAGAACACCCAAAGGTGCCCAAACTATTAAATCAATTTAGTGGCTTGTACTCAGAATTTAAAAAAATAATGACATAGACTAAAAATGATCAGAGTGCATATGCTCCCTCACAATTCACAAATATTTGAAACAACACTCAATCATTTGGAATGATGCTTAAGTGAAACCAACAAGATTTTGCCAAAGTTATGGCAAAAGAAATGATCAGGGAATAAGACACCTGACATTGCTATTCTAAAATGAATATACATGGAATCTTGGTTTTGGAATGTTTGAAAGGGCATTCTGTATTAAAGGAGGCACTGTTGCCTATTTGCAGTCAAACATTCGTGGACTTGTATCCTCACTGCACCATCTCTACCTTTTAGAAGCTGGGTGACTTCTTCATTCCTCAGCTTCTCACCTATTCAACAGGAATGGTACCACCTATCTCACAAAGCTGAGAAGATAAAAATGATAATGCATTAAAGCACTTAAATGGTGCTTAGTATCTAGTCATTCACTTGGTAAACACCATCATGTTAAAATACACTAGCAAGGGTCCAACTAAGGCAGCTATTGTAAGGTGCTCACTGCCTGCACGCAGTTGGTGTCATGCTGATTCCTGGGGCTCCTTCTATCTCATCTTTGGGGAAGGCTGAGATGGACAAGCTAGACCCTGGCCCCAGGGCATTGACTCTGCCTCCTCTACCCATCTACTGCACCCACCAACTCACAGCCCCTGGCTGCTCCTGCAATGAGATTTCAAAATGGCCCTTCCACCTCTAACACGAGCATGCCCCAGAAAAGCCCCCTGCCCCAGCCCTTGTCCACGCTCACCATTTCTTCTTCCCACTTTGTTCCAAGTCCCAGGACCTCTGCCCACCCATCACTGCAATTCTGCTAGCTGTCTCATGTTGGATTCATATGCTGGACTACTTATTCGTGGAGGACAGGGACTTTTTTTTTTTTTTAAATTGCTTAAAGTATTACAAAGGGTATTACATATGTGTCCATTTTATCCCCCCGCCCTAGACAGTCCGAGGACAGGGACTTTTTAAATTTTATCCCCCTGTGGTATACAGCACACAACAAGAGCTCAATAAATGATTACTAAACAAATAAGCTCTTTTGATCTCATTCAAATAAGCTGCCCTAGTGATCCTAATAAATGCCATGATCCAAAATAAAGAGATTTAATATATGCTGGGAAGTCTGGCTTTTGTATAAATTCCATGATGGACAGTGAACTTGCCTCTTGGAGAATATTTCTATCACAAATGTGAAGGTGGCTTGCAGAGTAATAGCCAGGTTTTATGAACAACATGCTTCCTTCTCTACACAAATGTAAGGGTGCACAGATGATATTGAGGCTGAACAAAGAATGATCTTTTCTGACACCAGTGGCTTCCCAAAGATGATGCTGTAATGACCTCTGTGGCTTAATTTATAGACTGAGGCTCACTGAAACCCAAGTCTCAACAGGGCAAAGTCTATAACTGATTGCATATAGATGTGGAGGAAAATAAAAAGAATCTGACTTCATTTCAAACCTGCATCAGTCTCCATTTCACCTAAAGCAATATGAAGGTGTAATGGTTAATAAATGATGACAGTGCTTCGGGACAGTGGCATGAAAATCATAGCTAAGCAAGTCTTCAGATGCAAGTAAGGATAATTTGGTCTATGGATTGAATGAGAGATAATTTTATTTTATTCATTCATTCATTCATTCATTCATTCACTTTTGTCTGGGTTCCCAGGTAAAATAAAAGGTCCTTCAGGGCAATTTCCAAAAGGATTAGTTACTGGGACCAGTGAAAGAATGGAATGAAGATATTAATATAATTTATTAAGATATTTTGCATAGTGTTTTCTAGCACCTCTTTCCAAAGCCATCCATTCAGTAGACATTTACTCCTTAGGTGTTGAGTCCCCGGGACCTGGGAAGACCAAGAATAAAGAATAAAAACAGCCCTGACCGGTGTGGCTCAGTGGATGGAGCGTCGGCCTGCGGACTGAAGGGTCCCGGGTTCGATTCCGGTCAAGGGCATGTACCTTGGTTGCAGGCACATCCCCAGTAGGAGGTGTGCAGGAGGCAGCTGATCAATGCTTCTCTCTCATCGATATTTCTAACTCTCTATCCCTCTCTCTTCCTCTCTGTAAAAAATCAATAAAATATATTTTTTAAAAAAGAATAAAAACAGAGGAAATACACCTTCTGAATTTGGAGACACCTGTTTAGTTTTTAGTCAAACCTTCACAACAGCAGACACAGGGGGGCTCAGTGCCGGAAGCCGGTCCATCCTTGCTGCTTAACACAAAGAGCATGAGACTGCCAGTTTCAGTCAAACCTTGTAGGAATGGTTTAGCATCGGGTTTATCTTTACTGCAGTTTTCACATATGATAGGTGGGACTGTACCATCATGAAGAATAGTCACATTCTTCACTTGCACAAGAGAGTCAAATATTGGGCTCGAGCACAGGAAATGTCGCTTGGGCTTAGCAATATACAAACGGATAAAAAATATTGCCTTAGGAAAAATTTCACAACTGACTAAACATTTGAAACACTTTTATCACAGCTTCATATATTAAAAAAGTTTCCTCCAGAGATGCTTATTTATGAAATAAAACCTAGTCGCTATCATCTGACCCATGTTCTGAGCCCCGATCCGAGGCCTCATTGTTGGATCCCTCTGGTTCTGACTCGTTTCCGGAACCTCGGCCAGAACCCTCGTTATCAGATCCTCTCTCCGAATCTCGCTCTGACTCAGCACTCGGGGAAGCCGAGCCGGGGCTCCTCCCAGACCTCAGAGACTCATCGTCCGACTGTTCCGACCCCGAGGGCCTCCTCTTCCTGGACGGCTGGTCGCTGTCTGAATCCTCATCCGAACGCTGTCTGCGGGGCCCTCGGGGACTGCCCGCCTCACTGCCAGACCTGTTCCGGTTCTCAGCCGAATCGCTCTCGGAAGAGGCTTGGTCCTTCCGCGGCTCACCCTCCTCCGAGTCGCTGTTGCTGTTGCGGGCATGTCCTTCATCAGCGATCTTCAGGTTATCCTCATCCGAAGAATCATCACTTGATGATATTATGGCTTTGGATTTTATTTTTCCCTTCATTGAAGGAGGCAGGCGTTCTGGCTTGGGCGCCTTCTTCTTCTCTGCTCTTGGTGGGCGGCGCTTTTTCGGTTTGGGGCCATTTTCTGTTTCTTCATCATCAGATCCTTCTCCCTTTGTAGGTCTTCTCCTCTTTCTCTTCTCTCTCTCTCCACCCTCCTCTTCTTCGCCTTCTTGCTCACTACCACTGCCCTTTCTTCTCTTCTTCTTTTTGGATACTGGCAGGTCTTCATCGGTGTCATCATTGACAAATTCATCAAACTCTCCCTTCTTAGAAGGCCGTCCACCACCACTGCCTCTTTTCTTTTCTTTTGCCGCTTCAGTCTCTCCAGTAAACATACGGATGTTTTTGGTCTTCTCAACATACTGGGCCCGCTGTTCTAAACGTTTCTTTTGCTCTTCCTTCTCTCTCAGACGTTTCTCTTCCTGTTCTTTAAGAAGTTTCTGCCTTAACAGTTCTTTTTCTTGCTCTTGTTTGGCCCGCAACTCCTTCTCTTCTTCGTCTTGTTTGCGTGCCCGGGCCACATGGTATTGGGCCTGGCTCAGTAAGTCAGAGCACTGCCTGGCTTCTGTGGCAGCAGGGGCCAAATCGAATCTCATTTTATCTCCCGCTTTACTCAAGTAACTGAAGTATCTCTGTGCAAGCTCCAGTTCTTTCACAGCATTAAGCACTTCCTTTAGATTACTCTTCTCGTCTTTCAGGACAGAGGTAGCTAATCTTTGTAGGACCAAGGCCACATTAAACATAAGAACTGTATCAGTGGGTGCCACATGTCTAGCCTTCAGCAAAGTCTGTTTGCATTCCTGCAACTTGCCACACTTGAAGAGGGCCCGGGCCAAATAGAGCATAACTTCAGTGTTCTGGTGCTTATAGAACTTTCTGAGGCAGTTTTCATACATCTGGACAGCACTGATATATTGCTTCTGTTCCACATAGATGTGTGCTAGGTTCAGCCACACATCACTGATATCTGCTGTTGCTTCTCTTACTTGGGCAAATACGTCACGAGCTTCACGGAAATATCCTTTGTGGGCCAAAACAGCTCCTATTCCATTAGCCGCATACAGATTCTTCGCATCATTTCTGAGTACTTGCTTGTAGATGGCCAGAGCACGATCTTGATGGCGCTTTTCTTTTTCTCTATCTCGGGTGGGCTGATGCAAAGTTTGGAGCCAGACGTTGCCCAGGGCCAGCATAGAGTACGTGTCACTCTGTGTAGCCGGTTGTTTTAATATCCTCTCAAATTTCTTCTGGCCTGGACCCCATTCTTGTTTCACCAAATGAAGATTACCAATCAAAGACCAAGTATCTGGATGGTCCTGATTAATCTGAAGCACTTCCTTAAACCAATCTGAAGCCTCATAAAAGTTTCCTTTGTCTCGAGCCATGGCTCCCAGGCGCAGATAGCAATCAACATAGTTAGGATGTTCCCGTAAGATGTTCTTATACAGTTTTTCTGCTTCATGGAATTCACACATCGCCTCATACAGCCTGGCTAAATTGTAGGATGTTGTGACAGAAATGGCATTAGAATAATGTTCATCATGCTCAGCTTCAGCCTTTGCACGATCCAGTGATGCCAAAAAATATTTCTTTGCCTCCCCTAGATTTCCAAGTCTAAAATGGAGGGCACCCACATTATTTAGAATCTCTGGGGGGACATCGGCCTGTACTTTTTCCTGAAGGATCCGTGTTGCTGTTCCATAGGCTGAGAGGGCACCCTGGATATCAGTCTGTTCTAAGATTTGTGCCAGTTCAATCCAAGCTTCAACATCATCAGGATACTGCTCTGTGACCTTCTTCAAATGGCCCTTGGCAATGTCTCGTTTTTCTTGATCTTCTGAGGCAGCATACAGAGAGCCAAGAATTTTCATAGTTTCGTAATTATTAGGATAAGCTTTCAAAACTTTCTCAAAGCACTGAGATGCATTTTCTTTGTCACCTCGATAAATATACATTTGTCCCAAACCAAAAAACGGCAGCACAAAAGAGGAAGAGGCAAACTGTGTGGCTTGATAGTAGTACTGGAAAGCTTGGTCATAATCTTCCTGAACATGGAACGATCTAGCCAGCTGGTAGCAACTTTCTGCTTGCATAGCCTCCACTTCTGTGCTATGGAATGCATGGAGGGCCAAGTGCTGGACTTTACTGTAATCCTTTTTGAAGAAAAAGTGATTTGCCAAGTGGTTCAATACCATAGGGTTGCTAGGATCGATGGTATAAGCTCTGGAAAGAAGCTGGACACCATTTTTGATGGAATCAGCCTCTTTACTGTTGAGCTCTAGAACAGCCAGTCCAACCAATGCTCCTACACATTTGGAATTAAGTTCCAGGGCTCTGCTGAATGCAAGACGAGCTTTCTCCAGTTTGTTAAGTTTCACAAAGCAATGGCCCATTCCTAAACGAACTTCCGCTGGACATCCTGGGTTAGTACGCAATGCTTTCTTATAGTAAGCAAGAGCTCCCCTGTAATCCTTCTTGTTAAAGGAAATGCAAGCTTTACCAAGGAGGGCTGGAATATTATTCGGAGACTGGTTGAGTACAAAATGAAACTGTGCTTCAGCCTGATCCATTTTGTCACCTTCAAGTAGGCAGAAGCAGGCTCTTCCCAATAAATGGTCCTGATCATACATAATAACTTTATCAGCCATTGTATACAACAGGGTTGCCTGTGTAATAAGATCTTTCTTATTGTCCTTATTCTTTTCCTTCTGAGCCTGTTGTACATAGTAGGCTGCCAATGTATCCAAGCAAGTCATCTGGTCTTTTTTATGGTCTCTATAGTCCAAATTGCCATCGATACGTGCTGCTTCCAGCAACTTTACAAACTCTTCTGTTTTTCCTTGCTTGTAGTATTCCAGTGCCAAAGCAATCCATATGTGCAGCTGTGTGTGTTCCTGCTTCAAAATACTGATAACTTCATCTCCCTCCAGTAACTGGTCGAAGTCAAGTTCAATCACCTCGTCAGTGTCCCGGAGGGGAATCTCAATGGAGCCCCGCGACATGATGAGACCGAAGGGCGAGCGGGCACCTGGCCCCGCCGCTCCGCAGCCGCTGCGCCTGGCGTCTGCCGCGTCCGTCACGTCCGCCGCGTCCGCAGGTCCAGGGGTCCCCAAAGGTGTAGACAGAGTCGGCGAAGAAGGAATGACACGGAGACAGCGTTCAGTTGATAAGCAGCCTAGCCACGATCTCCAGCCAAGTTCTGGTCTGGATCTCCAGCGAAGTTCTGGTGTTAATTGTCTTGTTACATCCGTATTTATACCAGTTGATTTTAATCCTGTCAATTTCTATTGCAAAGGTTAGGGCGTTTCTTATCTCCATTCCAGGGAGTAAAGATTATGTAGCTTAAGCGTGATTGTTTGTAGTTAAAGTGATTAACTACCCGCCTGGCACTTAGTTAAGGA
This sequence comes from Myotis daubentonii, assembly GCF_963259705.1. Taxonomy (NCBI): domain Eukaryota; kingdom Metazoa; phylum Chordata; class Mammalia; order Chiroptera; family Vespertilionidae; genus Myotis; species Myotis daubentonii. The sequence continues at coordinate 30,368,798 of NC_081843.1, forward strand.
GTTTTATCCCCTCCCTGACTTCAGGGAAAAATCCCTACCTGGGGAAACAACCTTTCTCAGAGAGGTGACCTTGGTTAAACACACAGCGCTAAGGGGAGCAAACATATTAAGAACAGTATGCTATATACACCAGGTCCCTTGAAACATATGCTGTGCAGATGTTTCTTTCCTGCAGCGACTGTGTCAAGCAGCAAGGATGGACCGGCTTCTGGCAGCTCAGAACATACTTCCCATGTCCACAGCTCTTCCTGACTTCCACCACTGCTTCCTGTCTCGCCACAGTACATCCTGGCTCATGAAACACTTGCAAGTATTTATTTTTAAAATCTCACCAATTTAGCTGAGTGGAGACACTCCTAGGGAAGGAATGAGGGTCAGGTGCTATGAACATTTCCATTCTGGACCCTCACCTGTCTCCTTTCATTAAAAGAAGTGCGTATCTGAAATGGGATCGTTACCTTTGGTGGATATACTCTCTAACATTCCCCAACAACCCACAAATCCCCCAGCTTATTTAAATAACACAGAGCTCAAAGATGAAAGCTGTCTTCTGTTCAGGAGACATCAGTAAGGAGATCACTCAGGCCTCAATATTCCTTTCAGCAGTAACTCGATGCATCCTATTTTTCTGCACTTTATTATATCCCACCAGGTTTTATTTATTTAAATCCCAGAATCTTTTGCTGACATGGCAAGGCAGAAGCAGAAATGTTTCACAAAACTTAAATGAACCTGTAAGTGGACAGTTGTTCTATAAATCTTTAAAATGCTAGGTTATTCCTTGGAAACTGCTTTTACAAGGCCCTTCCATCTTGCTTAAAAAGAGGTAAAATACCCACTTTCTGTCTCAGCAGCACCAACTTGACATCAACAGGCACCTTTCATTGTCATGTAGAATAAACAAAGATTTCAAATGAAACACGGTTCTGCCGAGAGGATGATGGCAGGAGGATGTGTTAATGAGCAGGCAGGCTGTCTCACTTCTCTACACCTCCTGCAAAAGCTACACTGCCTGCTGGCATACCTGGGATCCTCTCACCTCCCCTTCAGCAAGCAGCCCTCGGGCAACTAGAATCCCTCTCCCTTGACTTATTTGGTCTCAAGGCCCAGAATGCTATACACAACTCACAAACCAAAGGCCTTGGGGATTAAGGATACAAGGATTGAGGGGGAGGGAGGCTAAAAAACCATTCAATCAACAGGCAATGCAAGCTTATAAGCCAGAGGCTCATAATTTTAAGGTTGTTAAGGTCATCAATGCACCAGCATAGCTTGATGCTTTTCTAAGCAGTATTTCAACCTTGGCCTCATCCTCCTGCCTAGTCAGTAGTCCCTGCTCTTTCTCCTTATACACTCTTCCCCATGCTGGGCTCCGCCTCCTCTAGCTCTTGTCTCTGTACTGTCCTCCTCACTGGCTTCCAGGCCCACCATTCTGTCCTGTGTTCTAGCTATGAATTAATTGTCTTCTTCTTCTGTCCCCCTCAACATTATATTATGGCGGGGCTGGGGGGAGGGGGGCTGGTTGAGTTCATTGGATGGTTCTCCAGAATGAAAGTCACTATGTGACATGCATAATAGATTCATAAATTATACAGGAGCCAGGAAGCCCCTACATAACCCTGAAAGATTTTAAAAATACCATAGTGGGTAAGAACAGTGATCCCAACAGCACCAGATTTTTATTCCACTGGTGTTTCTAAAGGTAGCAAGACACGATCACTACATTATAGAAGTCCCTAATTCCCATTTACTGTTAACTGATCATAGTTCAACCATGACCATCACAAGCTTAATCTTTTGGAAGCATACTGATTCAATCCAACAAAACTTGGAGCACCTCCTACATGCCTGTCACTGTGCTCAGCAATGGCCTTATGCCAATAAACCAGAGAGACTCAGAGCCCTCCTCCAACCACCGGGCAGTAATGACCCGGAAGGCGGGGCCACCATGTCTTGGGCAACCTTAAGTCAGGCAAGGTACCAGCTGGGAGAATACTTAGCCCTTGGTGCTCTGTGTCATCCCCCACTGGTCATTTCTGTAGGATGAGCACTGCTGGCACTAGAACCTCTGCCTGAGTCTGAGTCCTGGTTTCTCATTTACTAAACACATGACCGCAGGTAAAGTACTTCCCTGTTTCAGTTTCCTGAAGTGTCGATGGGAAAACCAGCAATAAGGGGTTCTTCTGAGGATTAAATGGGATCATACATGAAGTGTTTGAAATGATAGCTCACATGTAATAGGTGCTCAAAATATTAGTTGTTACTTCCTACGCAAGGTTTCTATAATGTTGTCAGAACAAGAAAATGTTTCTCCACTATTTGAATGAACATCTCTTTCCCAGGGCAAATGATGACTTCATTAAGATTCACAATCTGCATCAAGAGGTTACAACCTTGCCCTGCAGTGACAAGAAACATGAAAAAGGAATATACAAATGCTCTTGCAGACACACGTCCACACAACTCAGGAAAAAGGATCCATTTGTACAAAAACAAAACAAAAATACCTTCAGGAAGGGTTTAAAAAAACACAAAGAAGATAAACAAGGATGAAAGCCATGCCCAGCAGCAACCATTTCCAGTGTAACCTGGTGAGTTTTCAGCTTCAAACTGGTCAAGTCAAGCGCTCCCCAGCAGCGCTACCTGGGGATCTGTCACTCACACATCCAACTCCCTCCCGCTGCCTCTTCTCACACAGAGTGAGATGCCAGATACAGAAACGTCACAGTTCTCTTGCCTGGACTGGTGAGGGTCAAGGTGAAAGAGAGGGTGTGAGATATATACTGGGGAAACCAGGGACACCAGTAAGTGTGCTTTCTTGTGTCCACAAAAGACCTGCATTACAAAGTACCACATGGTTTTTCTAGCGACCCAATTTCAGTCTTTTTTTTTTTAATTAAATCTTTATTGTTCAGATTATTACATTTGTTCCTCTTCCCCCCCCCCATAACTCCCCTCCTCCCAGTTCCCGCCCCACCCTCCGCCCTCACTCCCCACCCACTGTCCTCATCCATAGGTGCACGATTTTTGTCCAGTCTCTTACCACATCTCCCACACCCCTTTCCCCCCCCAAGAATAGTCAGTCCATTCCCTTTCTATGTCCCTGATTCTATTATAATCACCAGTTCATTCTGTTCATCAGATTATTTATTCACTTGATTCTTAGATTCACTTGTTGATAGATGCATATTTGTTGTTCATAATTTGTATCTTTACCTTTTTCTTCCTCTTCCTCTTCTTAAAGGATACCTTTCAGCATTTCATATAATCCTGGTTTGGTGGTGATGAACTCCTTTAGCTTTTCCTTATCTGTGAAGCTCTTTATCTGACCTTCAATTCTGAATGATAGCTTTGCTGGATAAAGTAATCTTGGTTGTAGGTTCTTGGTATTCATCACTTTGAATATTTCTTGCCACTCCCTTCTGGCCTGCAAAGTTTCTGTTGAGAAATCAGCTGACAGTCGTATGGGTATTCCCTTGTAGGTAACTGAGTTACTTTCTCTTGCTGTTTTTAAGATTCTCTCTTTATCTTTTGCTCTTGGCATTTTAATTATGATGTGTCTTGGTGTGGTCCTCTTTGGATTCCTTTTGTTTGGGGTTCTCTGCGCTTCTTGGACCTGTAAGTCCATTTCTTTCACCAGGTGGGGGAAGTTTTCTGTCATTATTTCTTCAAATAGGTTTTCAATATCTTGGTCTCTCTCATCTTCTGGCACCCCTATAATTCGGATGTTGGTACGCTTGAAGCTGTCCCAGAGGCTCCTTACACTATCCTCGCATTTTTGGATTCTTTTTTCATTTTGCTTTTCCCGTTGGGTGTTTTTTGCTTCCTCACATTTCAAATCATTGACTTGATTCTTGCGCTCCTCTGGTCTGCTGTCGGGAGTCTGTATAATATTCGTTATTTCAGTCCGTGTATGCTTAATTTCAAGTTGGTTCCCCAATATAACATCGAGGGTCTCATTAGTTTTCTTGTAGATCTCATTAAGTTTATCGGCGGCTTCTAAACAGTTCTTGAGAGACCTTAAAAGTGTGGTTCTGAACTCTATATCTTCCATTGACAATTTTGTCCTGTTTCTTTGTCTCCGCATTTTGTTATGCTTCCTTGGTGCACCCCCTAGTGGTCTTTGTTCGCAGTCTTATAGTTAAACCTTGATTGTTGTAGCTAATCCCAGGGAGGGTTTGACCTCCAGGCCAAGTGGCTATGAGAATCAGCTGTGTCAACAGTGAGAGAACTTCTGTCCTCTAGGGAGGTGCTAATCTAGCCTTTGCCTGAGGCTATCCGGCAGATGCCTCTGTGCAGGGCTTGGGTAGGGTGGGTCGCACAGGATCAACAGGGTGGGCCGGAGAGAGCAGTTATGGCGGCTCTCAGTCCTGTCCCCAGGGGCTCTGCCTCTCTGAGTCCCAGCACCCACTGCGAAGCTCGGAGAGAAAGCTGCACTCGCTCTGACCGAAGCCAGACAGTACCGCTTCTCCCGTTTGAGTCTGGGTCCCTAAAGACTCGCCTGTATCTGGAGCTCAGAGTCTGTGACTCCCTCCCGATTGAAAACAACAACCACGCCCTCCGCCGCCAGCCTGCTCCGCGCACTCCGAACCTCAGAATTTGACTTCAGCACTGCGCCTCCTCTGAGTGTCCGTATGCGTTTCTCTTTCCTCCTAGTTGTAGGACTTCCACTCAGCCAGCGTTCCTGTGGTTCTGGGTGATGTCCGTTCCGTGTTTTAGTTTCACTTTTGAAGTAGTTGTTCAAAGCAGCAAACTCCGGCGTTAACCTATGCCGCCATCTTGGTTCTCCCCAATTTCAGTCTTGCAGTAGATGTAGAACTAGGCAAGGAACCTGTTTTCAGCTTGTCAAATATGGTCTCCTTAGAACCCATATCAAGAATGGAAATGTGGGCCCTTCAGCGCTAGCTGGAAGGAGAGCCGTGCACAGGGCAACCTCACACAGATGGTGCAGCTGAGATCCCTGCTTGTCTGTCCAATCCACGCTCCTCTTTCACTGAGTCTCAAGTGACAAATGGGACCCAGGTATTGATTTTATTTCACAAATAGTTCTGTAGCATATATCCATTGAGAGCTAACTTTTGTTTAATTAACCACTTAGCACCAAAGCAGTTCTTAGGACATTACATCTCATTACACGACTGAGTTTGCTTTATTTTCTACTAAACTTATTCAGCCAACTCTGTGCAGAACATCAACCATTTTTCCTGTTCTATCCCTGAACCACAGATGAGCCATGGAATCTTCAGTCAAAAGTTAATAGGGAGCAGGAAAGTACAAGGACATGAGCAGTGTGCAGCTTTAGGAAGAATGAGTACAGCGGAATAGGGGGTGGACCACTGTGGAGGCCAGACTGGGAGTCTAAGCCGGAGTTAAAGGAGCCATAACCATGACAGTGGCATTAGAATGAAAGGAAAGATCCAGACCCAAGATTCCTGGGTGCTAGCAAGGACATGGCTTTTTGACTGACTGGGTATGAGGGTCAGAGAGATAGAGGAGGGAAATGGACATCTGTGCTTCAAGCCTGAGACATTGTCAGGCTGAGCTGGTGAAACTTAATTTGGGAGAAAGGGGTGATGATTTCTGTCTGAGGAAGGTGTCCAACAGGTGGCTGGAGCTGTGGCTTTGGGGCTCCAGAGGGAGACGAGGAACAGAAAGGAGAAAGATGGGGATGAGGACATGAGCAGTGGGAGAAAAGAAAGCAAAGTGAGCAGCAGTTAGTGAGGAACTATGCTGGGCATGTGTTTGCTCACTAGCCTTACAACCCTCTGAAGGAAGAGTGAGAAAACATACTCAGAAAAATTAAGTAACGTACTCAGGTTTCCACAGCTGAATAAGTGGTGGAACCAGGATTTGAATTCAGGTCTATCTGACTCTTTTATCCAAGCTATTAAGTAACACTCTCTATGAGCAGTGGGCTTCTTAGACATTTGAGGGGAGAACTAGATAAAGACGTGAAAAGCCAGGGGATGGGAGACTCGAGGAGGAACTGGTGATGTGCCAGGCCGAACACTGTCATGGAATACTGGACTTTCAGATTGGAAAGCCATTGGTGGGCATTAAGGAGTGATTTTATTAGCACAATAGGGCATAATTACTCATTCAGGGGTTAATAAGAAAGGATGACAGCAAGTATAAAATTGTGTGACTTTGAAGGGAAGAAGCGACTAAGATGAAGGCAGGGTGTGTGTTTTTAAATTTAGAGAAAACTTGCTTAAGTGCCTCTTCTTTTATTTTTAAATCCTCACCTGGGGATATGTTTATTGATTTTAGAGAGAGGGGAAGGCAGAGAGAGAGAGAGAGAGAAAGAAACATTGATGTGAGAGGGAAACATAGATTGGCTGCCTCTCTTACGCTAAGCACCGAAGGAGGTAGTGTGTACAAGACAAAAGGAAGGAAATGATTGATGTGACGAAGCCACGAAGGAGACAGTGAGGGTTGGCTGAAGAACATGGTTTTGACCTTGAGAATGAACAAGGATGCATTTTGTTCTGACAGCAGAAGGAGTGATGTAAACATGCAGAGCGATTCTGACAAAAAATGTTAAAAGGAAAGGAAGTCAAGAATGATCTTCCTGGACATCTTGGTGTTCTTGGTTGGGCTATCTGAAGATAATGAGGTGTGACAGAAAGTCTGCACTGGAGGGTTTAAGATCAGAGGAAAAATCTGGAGTAACCACTGTGAAGACTGTGAAAATGAGGGACTACTCTGCACCTGGCCTAGCCAGCGTCAGGAATTTATATCCGATGCAACTGGCGTAGAAAGCTGATTTTCTCCAGCAATTTAACCTCTGCCCTCGTCAATCTGGGCTGACAGGAAAGTACGTGCAAGAACGTCTCCATGCACACACATGCCGTGGAAGAAGACAGCCATCTGTGAGGCAGGCCTGCATGTTCATCCTGCCAGTTTTATGTCCAGGTGGACATGATTACTCTCCAGACCACGTATGCAGGAGAAGGACCACGTGCAGGCATGTAAGATGGGGCTGTCCAGAGTTCCTCACTGTAGTTCTTAGGAGTGACAGTCTATCAAAAGGCAAACGCATGCAAGTCCACTCAAAATGTAGGAATGAGATGACATGGAAAGGAAGGAAGACAGCAAAGAGGAAGGAGAGAAAAGTTCCTCATGTTCTTGGGAGCTGAAGGGCTACGTCCTAAGGAGAGTGCTCTGCACCTACCATTTTCACAAGGAAATGTCCTCCTGCTTAAAAAGAAAGCAGGGTCATCAATACTAACCTAAGAGCTCTCATTATCTTTCTGAATCATCGCTCCTGGGATGTAAGGGGTGCAGGCTCCAAGTGCTAAAATGCGGGTAACGAAGAATTCTGGGGGAGTTCTAATGAGAGCATTAGCCCCACTGCTGGGTGGCTGAGCTCCACATTCATAGTCCGCCATTCCCAAGTCTTTATGGCAGATAAGTAGGGCCAATGAATTCTGTGCCATACCCTGGTTCATGAGGCTGGTAAAAATTCTTTGCAATTTAAGGCCACTGCTGTGACATTACCTACAAGGCACCTTCCCCACAAATCCATTATATCCAACAGGAGGAACCAGCATACCCCATGGCTGATTGAAGGTGGCTCAGCAATGAGAGCATCTATCACAGCCCAACTACTGTGAGTTCATCCATTTGCTCATTATCAGGAGTTTGCTGGGTATTTGGAAAGGTAATAGCACCAATTTTAGCTTCCTCTCGAGGTGAAATAATCACTGACGACTTTAAGACCAACAGCTGAAGACCAATGTCATTTAACATATTCATAGGGGCATGCTTACTGTCAAAACTATGAAGTTTTTGCCTGGCCAGTGTGGCTCAGTGGTTGAGCATTGACCTATGAACCAGGAGGTCACAGTTCAATTCCTGGTCAGGGCACATGCCCAGGTTGTGGGACATGCAGGAGGCAGCTGATTAATGATTCTCTCTCATCATTGATGTTTCTATCTTTCTCACCCTCTTCCTTCCTCTCCGAAATCAATAAAATATGTTTAAATAAACAAACAAACAAACTATGGGGTTTTGGTTCAGGATCCCAAAGGGAATATTTTTGCTTCTTTTACAAACAAGCAGTCTGGAGGTGACTCTTATACAGAAAGTCCTTTAATCACCATCTTTAACCTAATAACAGTCATGTTTAATAAAATGCCTTGGTAGTTTCAGAGCACTAATAAAACCAGTATTTCAGCTGACCCTCAGTGCAGCGAGTGACGTGTGGGGAGGGGGGAACAAGTGTTACCACCTTCATTTTGTTGATGAAGAGACTCCAGGTCCCTGCCATACTGTCACCAAGCCCGACTCTGAGCACCCCCAGAACTGGGGGTGTCCTTACACTTTAAGACATGTGATTATAATTTTATACAACTAACTGTAAGGAAGCTTTCTACACGGAGCCAGAAGGTGTTGACCTGCAACAACTCCCAGGTGTCCTGATATGTTCCTTTGGAACAACAAAGTGGAATCTAACTCTCTTACACAGGAGCGCTTTTTGGACATTCTTTTAGTTCCCACCAACCATCCACAGCTGTGGCAATCTGACGCTCTCTGGCAGGTTTTTGATACATGAGAATGTGTGTCAAAATCTTCTTTTCCCCTAGTCCTACACTGGTCAACCCATTAGCCACGTGTGGCTATTTAAACTAAAATTAAATAAAATTTAAAACTCAGATCCCAGCCACACTAGCCACATCCAGCCACGTGTGACGTGTGGCTGCCACATTGGACAGCGCAAAGCGTTCCATCTTCGAGAAAGTGCTGTCGGGCTGCACTGGTCCAGACCCTGAAACTGCTCTGTCTGAATTTCTGGCCCACACACTGGTCTCACTGTAAGGCCATCCTTTCCTGTCAATTACTTGCAATGATACCTTTTCAAAGACAGTATCTATTTTATCTGGTTTTTTAACTGTGAGGGATTCTTGTGTAGAAAAGAAAAAGAACTCTACCCCATGTTGTGTCAGCTTAGAAATACTTAATTGGTTTGTGGGGTGGCTGACAAGCTTTAATATTCCCATCTTTGCAAATCTAAATTCAGCCGGAGGGCAAATCACTGACTATATTTAATACACAAAACTTCCATTAAAATGGAAGTAAGTGTTCTTTTTACTTCAACTGACAAAACAGAGACGATGGACTTCATATCTTTACTTTTTACTTCTGGGGAGCCTAGGTACAGGGAAGGAAGGAAAAATAATACCCATTATTGACACTTGGCAATTCTTAGTCTCTTACTGGCCCTGACTAAGCTTTACCTCAGCATCTTACTTAGTCTTTTAAAACATATATAATTGAAAATTGTGGACACCAGCACTAACAATACAGTTGCAAAAATTACAAAATATTAAGGCACAGAGTGACCTTGGCGATGATCTACTAAAAATTCCCATTTGGTGAGTAAGCAGTCTCAGAAGATGCCATTTTGGTCTAGAACCTGGCGTCTCATTTCTGGGCTCAGCGTCGTCCTGTCCACTGGGGTGAAGTGGCCATTGAAACATCTATTTGACTTTCAACATGTCGTTTGTTTATAACCCACCCTCCTCTGCAACCATACCTTCCTTTAATGATACAATTGTCCTAAGGCAGGGAAGCTGCAATGGGTACTTCTAGTCAGGTATCCCCAAGGTAAGATACCATAAGTCACACACAGACAAGGGTCAGGTTTGATGAAATACATTAACTTTCTCTTTCTGAGTCTCTTATGGGTTTCCCTATAGGCCTAGGAACAGAACTCAAGGCCCATTTTCAAAGCATTTGTATCACACAGGAGTAAGCCCCACCAGAATTACAAAAAAAAAAAAAAAAAAAAAAAAAAAGGGGGAGCTTTAAAAATGTTGTCAATAAGGAGCAGGGAATCTCTGGGAAAACAATCCATAGAAAGGGGACACAGAATTGAGAACTAAGCTTTAATAATGATGATGAAGCTATGTCCCTGATGACAGCCAACATCTGAGCACTTACTGTGATCCAGGCAGTGGTCTCCAGGTCGTCCTTGAATTATATGATTACACCCTCACCCCTACGACACAGGTACCTTTGCTACTCCCATGATAGAGATGAGAAAAGAGCCTCTATGAGCTTTGTGTCCCATCCCCACCCACTAAACCATCAAACTAGACTTTAGAAAAGCTGGGGGTTGAAGCATAACTTATAGAAACAAAATATACAGCTCACAACAGGCCTTCAGAGAAGGAAAACCTATAGAAACAGCTTTTTTAATTTAAATATTTTACCCAGTTAAGACAACATCTAGTCTCAATGATCCTCAGTTTTAAACAAAAATCAAGAGAGCCAAACTAAGCAAATCTTGTCATTTTATTTTAAAACACATTTTATTTTACTTGTATAACATTTTAAAGCTTCTATTCCAATAAAATCAACTCAGCATGACAAGTATTCTAATGGGAAACAAAATTCTCTTTTGTCAGTCGTGTCAGGAGCCAGGACAACCAGAAAGGAGCTGTGTTTGGAGTCAAACTGTCCTGTAATATTCATGCAATTTGTCTTCTGAACAGACCAAGGATTAGGGGAGAGGTTGTAGGGGAGCAAAGGTCGGCTACTCCACCCAGCCCACGCCACAACCTTCTGCTAAACCGGGCCTACATTCCTTCTGTCCTCCATCTCCTCCCCGCCCCACCCCCCAAGTAAATTTACAATCCCAGTAACATATTTTCTCACCACCTACAAGCAAAGGCTTTACCGCATCCGAATGCAAATATCTGGCCCTAAAAATGCGTTCCCAACATTTCAACTGGCCATTTTACCAGTTAGTAAACCCCAAAGGCAGGTAACGTCAACCTTCTACTCACTCTGCGATAGAAAGAGAGCCATTATTCTGGTCAAAATTAAGTAAAAATTTTGATTTGGTTGTGCGAGTTCTTGGAATCCTTAAATAAAAATGTGAATGGAGTTTGCCTTAGAGCTTTAATTCCTCTATCACTTAACTTCGCCACTCACATCTGTGGGTAACAAGGGACAGAGGTAACATGCTGCAGAGGTGAGCCAGGTTTTCCCCTGTGTCCATTAGAGTACCTGCCATCCCGTTCCGTGACCTGAGCTTTCAGTGATAAGCGAAGTATCTGAAATGACCAGATATCTGGTGTATGTTGGTACAAAAAAGATGATATTGGAGACCTAAGGCATAGCACCTGCAAATAAAAAAGCAGGCTTCTATTTGAGTATCTTTTATAGAATTTGGGACAAAATGTAAGGGAGTCTTGTTTTTAATGCCTATCCTTCTCATTTTCATATGTATACATTCAACAAATGTATACATATTTTCTAAGGCTTTTATGTCCATATAATTGAATAGCAGAAAAGGCAGGTAATTAAAAACTTGCTCTATGTTGATGTACGTTCTTTAAAGTCCACGTTTCCTTCCCAGGTCAGGAACTACGAAGCATCTATTTTTTTCTCCTATCTCTTCTTTTAGACACGCACGCTGCCATTTCCTTCTTCTCTGGTGACTGTGGTGTGGCGTAGGAAGGGGAAGCACCAGCCGGCTTCTTTCTGCTCCAACCACGTGCTTTGGGCCCTGCTTGACATCTCTCACTGCTCCAGGGGAGGGCCCATGTCATCTCCAAGGAGACTGGCATAGGTCTGTCTTGTTTGATGGTCAAACTCCACTGCCTAACTAAATCCCTGTATTATTCAAACTTTTAACAAATATTTTAATTAAGTAATGTTTATGTGTTACTTGTCATGAAGTTAAGAAATCAAGGGTATGTTTTTCTACTCAGTAAGATGCCAAGTAGAATTTCTTATTGAACTGGAGCTTTCTATTAAAAGGGGAATTGGAGAGAACCCAAATTTAGTACTTTTATGAACTTAAAGATGTGAACTCACATAATTATAAGTCATAAGGGTGGATTTTTACATGGTGAAAGGTCTTATAAAAGGGACCACAGAGATCCGACTTTTCAGAGGGAACATAAACGGGGCCAGTCTTTCTGCAGTGAGATGTGACAGAGCACAGCACACTCTGAAAGGGCTTCATTTCCTTCTACCCAGTAATCTTTCAAGGATATACAGACTCCAAAGAAATAATCACTGTGATATATTATCTGTAATAACAAAGAATTGGAAAAAATCTAAATATCCAAAAATAGGTTAGACAAATAATGGAATTATCAATGTAATAGGGTATTGTGCAGTCACTGAAAACCAGGCTTTGGAAAGGTATTTCATGACCTTGAAGAAAGTTAATGTGAGATAGAAAGTGGGAGGACTTGTATGCTTGTTATCAAAAAAAATTATTAAGAGTGGTCAGCTCTCAGTTTCATTGTAAGCACAAGTTTTATGTTTTTCCTTGAAATGTTCTGCATTTCCTGAAATTTCTAGAACACAACTATGTTACTGATATAATCAGTAAACCAAAGAAAACTATTAACAGAGAGCCTTTGGGTATTGCTTTGTGAAAGGGAACCGGCCTTGTGCTCAGGGCAGCTTTTCCTCCTCTGAGGTTATCTTTAAGGTGTCTGCAGGGTGTGTTCAAAAGGCATTCAACCCAGAAGTGAGTAGCACCTCCAAACTCTCCCAACTTCAGACACAACAGCGCCCCGAAAATACAAGCTCATGGGTAATCCCTACAGACTGCTGACACTGCCCTCACTCCGGTGAAGAAATCAGCAGCTCTGATCCAGGCAGGGCACTCTGAATCACAGTAAGAGACATATCCACTGAGTAAAATGTTGCAGTGTAGTTCAAAGCCCGCTAAAACAAGTAAACACTGTCATCCACAGAGCGCCCCGGCCTCAGTTTCCTCTCTTGTACATCGGGGTCTTTAGAAGAAGACAGGCACTTTAAGCCTCCATCTGCTACATGGTTCCAGGGTTTTACGATAAGAGTCTAAGGAATGAGGTAAGTGGGAGGACGCCGGGTAAGGAAGAGACTCCCCGCTTCTGCTGACAGTATGACTTGCAGAGATTCCCTGGCTTTAGGCAGGAAAGTGGCAGATGTCTGCGTGTTGTAATGGGCGTGGAGCAGCAGGGAGGAATGAAAACGCCATGCCCTGAGCTCTGAGGAGGGTGCCCAGCTGGGGCAGGGGTAGCTGGCTGGGCCCTCCCCCTGGAGCAGTGAGAGATGTCAAACAGGGCCCAGGCACATGCTAGGGCAGAAAGAACAGGAGGATACCTCCCCTCCTACGCCGTACCACAGTCTCCAGAGAAAAAGGAAATGGCAGCAAGTGTGTCTAAAAGAAGAGATGAGAGAGAAAAATAGATGTTTTTGGAGTTCTTGACCTGGGAGGGAGAAGGAAAGAGGAGAAGGATGTCGGACACCAATAAAGCCTTCTGGCAACAAGGGGACATGTGCAGTGCAGATGGGAGGCTCACTTCTAAGGAAGAAGGGGGGCCATAAGGTGACCTTTATAAATCTCTGAATTCTATAGCATTCCCTGGGGTATCTTCTATCTGAAACTACTGTAACCCACAGGGGATTGGAATGGATGGAGTCTCTGTCTTTCCCCTGAGTTACTGTGCTAGAGCAGAGCGTGGCCCAAGGACAACCACCAAAGCCAGACAGTGATTATGTGGTGCTGTGGGGTATGCAGCGGATGGTGTGCATGTGCGTGTACATGCACGTTTATGTGTGAGCGCCTGTGCTGTCCAACATCTCCCAGGCCAACCTCAGCTCCCTTCTCCATCCAGTCCTACTCGCTGGGGGATCAGCAGTCGCTTTCCAGGAAGTGCTTCTGTCCTTCAACAGGAACTTCCTGTGAGCCCAGACCCCTGGCTGGGGCCCTGCTGAGGGGAGGAGGGCAAAGGGCTGCACAGGCATCCGCTGAGAGTTCAGAAGCCTCCTGAGGACAGGAAGACAGGAGGCTGGTTACAATGGGAGTGGAAAGCTGTAGCACAGCCGCAGGGGGGGAGCTCAAAAACCGTTCCTCCAGGCCTGAGCTAAATGTTGGCTTTTTTTTTAAAAAATATATTTTATTGATTTTTTACAGAGAGGAAGGGAGAGGGATAGAGAGTTAGAAACATTGATGAGAGAGAAACATCGATCAGCTGCTCCCTGCACACCCCCTACTGGGTATATGCCCACAACCAAGGTACATGCCCTTGACTGGAATCAAACCTGGGACCCTTGAGTCCGCAGGCCAACACTCTATCCGCTGAGCCAAACCGGTCAGGGCTAAATGTTGGCTTTTAAAGAGAAAGGATGTACCAGATGGATGAAAACCATGGTCAAAGGAAACATCTTCAGAAAAGAGACAGCGTGCGTGTATGTGCAGACGCTCACACAGTCCTCCTCTCAGGCATCCGCACACTCTGTCCTGGCCCCTCAGGAGAAGAGCTCAGAGGGGTAGGGAGTGACCGGCAGCACGCAGACTGCCCAATACCACCTCGCTGGTAAGACTTTGTTGTTCTTAACCAACCCCTAGTTTAGCCATCTTTAAAGTAACAAACACACTAGCACAACCTGGTGGTTCTATCACTGAAAACACTAGGTAGTGGTGAATGATGGCCAGGAGGAGGTATGCCAGAGGACAGGAACTCAGGAGTAGTTTTAGGGGACGGAGGGAACAGGAAAGAACCCATTAAATTAACTCAAGAAGAGAAGCAGTAGGAGGTATATCCATTTGAAGATTAGGTGTTATTCAATGACTAAAACAAGTTACAGTATTCAATCCAATTTAGTATAACAGACTTACTGTGGATTCCATAAACCCTTATTTCTCTCTATCAATGTCGTTGGTTTTCAGTGAACAAACGTGAAAGCTCTATAAGTAAGTTTTAGACGTGTCTGTCAATCTTTCCTCTTGAGATTTGGTACAGCAGGTTTTTAAAAATTTCTGTTTGTATACAAAAATCACCATCTTTTATGCATTTTTTTTTTTTAAATTAAGCCTTACTATTACCTACATTGACTGATTTAGAAGTTATTAATTATAAGACTGTAGCAGGCTGGTGAGGGAGGCAGGATGGGGGTAGTAGGAGAGAACAATACAAAATCTTCCGTTTGGGGGACCTCACAGATCCTCATGTTCTCAAAGGCCCAACTACAGGTTCAAGAAAGACTATTATTGCCCTAGCTGGTTTGGCTCAGTGGATAGAGCGTTGGCCTTTGGACTGAAGAGTCCTGGGTTTGATTCCAGTCAAGGGCACATGCCCAGGTTGTGGGCTCAATCCCCAGTAGGGAGCTTGCAGGAGGCAGCCGATCAATGATTCTCTCTCACCATTGATGTTTCTATCTATCTCTCCCTCTCTGAAATCAATAAAAAAAATATTTAAAAAGAAAGGCTATTATTTAAAAGATTCTTTTTATAGTTTAAGACAAAAACTCTTGATCTACAGAAACTCAATAAGAAAGATCAACACATACTGAAATTCTTTATGTCTCCAAGAAATGTAAAAATTAAATGAAAGAAGTACTGGCTCCAAAATTTTATACCTACTTATAAAGTGAAAAAAAAGAAATACCAATGACCAACAATAGCCTTTGATATATATGATTCCCTTATTTAAGCAAACATTCATCAGGAAATTATTGTGAACAAAAATGCAATACACTTGCTGACTGTCCCCTTCATGCTTCAATGTATATGGTTTGAATATAACTATGCACACACAAGAAAATGTGATTTAGACCAATTTGTGGGAAACCTCAGTTTGAATTAGGGCCTAACTGCTCATACAAATAATTTTTGAAAAAATATAGAATTAGCCCAGCAGGTGTGGCTCAGTAGTTAAGTGTCAACCCAGGAATCAAGAGTTTGCTGGTTCAAGTCCCAGTCAGGTCACGTGCCTGGGTTCCGGGCTTGATCCCCAGTAGCGGGTGTGTAGGAGGCAGCCAGTCAATGATTCTTTCTCATAATTGATGTTTTTATTTCTCTCTCCCTCTTTCTTCCTCTCTCTGAAATCAATAAAAAATACATTTTAAAAATTACAGAATTATCCTTAAGTCTAAAATGTAATTCTAACAAATAAAGATCTTAGAGAACACATTCAAGAAAAGAAGGAAGATCTACCAGCAGAATCTCCTAAGAACTTGAAAAGTTGGTGCTTTTATAGCCAGTTAAACATAAGATGATTAAACCTCCCCTTATGATCTTTGAAATATCCTATCAATCTCACTTATTTGTTTAGAAAATTGATGAAGCTTTACAGTACTGCTAAGGACATTATGTGTCCACGTCCCCAAAGTCCACTCATTAGAAATCTTTCTAAATTGAGAAAAGGCAAGCCTATGTGCACAGTAACAAATAGTGAGAAATACTATTTCCAGAAATGCTGGGCTCAATTGCTTCCTAAAACATTCTTTCCTGTGACATTGGAGGTACCTCCAGCTTGATGCCTTCAAGGAAGAACCAAAAAATGTTCAAAATGATGTGTTCTCCTGCTAACATGCTTTGGTGAGTGAATTAGAAATATTCAAGGCTGCTTTGTGCTAAAAAGACTGCTGACATTCCTGGGGGAATTCACATTTTCTCCGTCCATGTGTACACGAACACTCTGAAAAGTCTGCAGGCGGGCACACCAAGGCCACTTGTCCTGCCAGAGAAGAGTTTACTGGTAGACAGGTGTACCTCGTTTTATTGCACTTCACTCTGTTGTGCTTCACAGATGTGGCTTTTTTTTTTTTTAATTGAAGGGAAGACCCTCCACCAAGAAAAAGACCCCAACTCCGTGTATTGTGATACTTGCCTTATTGCAGCAGTCTGGAACAGAACCTGCAATATTTCTGAGGTATGCCTATACTTTATTCATGGAGAAGGAGGTGGTGCACTACATATAATGTCCTAGGTCACCAGGCTATTAGATCTGCCTCTAGTGACATTTAAATACATAAAATATATATACATATACACACATGCACGGAACAGCACACTAATACCTGTGTGTATGTGTGTTTATAAAACAGCCTGCCACATAAGGTGCTTTATTTCTCTCTATAAGCAAGGCAATCACAACACTTTTTGGACCCAAGTGATTTCTGTATCGTATGTCAGACTACTTGTTATGGTCTCACATTTAGAGAATAGGGGAAAAGCTAATAGGGCACTTACACTTAAGTCTTATAAACACTGGCTGATCACTAAACCAGGGAGATTAAAAACCAAACACAATTTTTTTTTTCAATCCCTAAGTCAAACCTTAGAGATACTAATTTAGTAGATCTGAATTGAAACCTTGGACTATAAGTTTTCAAACCCCCTAGCTTATGACCACCAGCCCCCCTCCCCGCCCTCCCCTGGATTTGGAAACCCTGAGCTAGAGCAGAAAAGGCGCTGAGGTGGGAAGAGCAAGCACAGGTGTGACCTGCTCAGCATTTCCTCCTGAGGGTCTAGAGTACAGCGTGCCCACTCAGTGATGTGTGACATGAATCCAGAGCTGAAAGCGAAGAGACCACACACTCACTTTCAAGTACCTATTTGGGAGCAACGCTGTCTTCCCCCTGAGCTTGTGAGAGAGTAGAGCCCTTAAGTAAGCGTGGGGAACAGAAAGGAGGAGAAGCAGTCATATCTGCAGCAAGAGTGTCCTAGCACAGTCTCTCCAGAACGCTGAGGACAAGGTCTGGAGTCAAGGTTTAAGGCACCACATGACAGGACAATGAACAGTTTGCCTTGAGGCACAACGAGGAGGCTGTAGGTAAGATTACCTAAATGTGCCAAGTGTCTGGAGGCAGAAAAACATGGTGTGTTATAAAAGGATACACAGAGTGGAGAGGGAAAAAAAAAAAGAGAGAGAAAGAAAAAAGAAAAAGAAAAAAGAAAAAAATTCCATTCCATCTGTGCAGCCCTAAGCCTAAAACACGGCAATCTTTATTTAGAAAAAAGTTAATGAAGATTATGGAATGCAAAATGACTTTTCATCAACTTATTTCTCGAAAAGAAGCATGAATTTGCATTTTCATTGAACTGATCAAATGTTATCTAAGAACTGCTTAATTGCCTTAATGGTTTAATTCTATTTGCTGCCAATCTGATTAGCAAAGTGTGTGTCTGCGTGAGCACCCGTGTGGGCTGGCACTAGATGGGAGGGTGAATCCTATTACTGAAAGAACAGCAATGTGGAGCTGGCTGGCTCTGGTTAATTGAGAAACCCTGAGTGGTGTGAGGAGGTCACCCTATCATTTAATTTCCTCTTCTCCTGTCTTCCCAGTCACTTGTTCATCTCGGAAACTTGCCTTAGATTTGAGAGCGCGAAGAGCATGTGCTAATTTGGGTTAAGCAGAAGGTGAGGCCAGGTATTACTGCCAGTGTAGTGATTTAATAGGAACTTGGATATAATTTAATAGATCCTTCGAGTCTCGGCCAGACATGGTTAATATGGGTTGGGGGAACATCTGATAAAAGTTAATACATACATTAATCTCTCGGGACTTAGCAACAATACATGACCTAACAGAGTAAGGATAACCCCCTGGGACCTGCATGGGAGCGTCTCCTAGTACAGGCTCTGGGATAGCTGGTTGCTCTGGGGCAGGTAAAAGACTGCGCTTTTGGAACCAGTGCTCATCTTGGGGGAAGTCACATTATGTCTCTGTGTCTCAGTGTCCAAACTTCAAACTGGAATGACTGGTTTTAAATTTGCTTTTTGAAGAGCCCTGGGTTTCATAGATGTACCTCAGGATCTACACAGGAAGTTCAAGGGAAGCTGAGCAAAGATTCATGACACCCAATTCTGAGCTCCCCATCTCTCCTTTGATTTGACTGTGCTTTGATCAATCTGCAGTATTGATGTGCTGGACAAGATTCAGTGTGAAAGAAATATTTTATCAGTTAGAAATATATGATCACCCCTGGAGGAGATGAGCTCTAAGATTCTGTATAGTTTTAATAAAGTCTTCCTTCTGAACATTGCTGTTTCTTCTGCTAGGAAAATTCATCTTCTTCTTCACAACTTTTTGAGCTCCAACGTTTTCAAGACTTTGATCAAATGCCATCTTTTCTCTGAAACCACCCTCAACAGAAAGCTTAGCTGTGAGGGGACTTCTTTACTGAAAAGTAGTTCTGTGGCTACATTTGGCCAAAGAGTACACTTTCCTAAGCTTAAGATACTGTATACTCTGGCAGTTTGGTTAAGGATTCCAGAGTTTGGATTCTGGGTGGTATAAGGGAGGGTGGCAAGTACATCAAGGGCAATGCATACCCATAGCCTTAATATGTTCATTTCCTTTGATGCAGCAATAACACTCACAGAAATTTATCCTAAGGAAATACTGACAGATATGGACAATGATTTATTATAAGGAAGTTCGTCTCAGCATGGTTGATAAGGTGTTAAGGGTGAAAATTTAGGAAAAAACCTAAAGTGGAAGAAAATGTTAAATACCACGTACAACAATAGTTAAATGTTATACTTTAAAATAATGTCTTTAATTATCATGTGTTGGAAAAATGTCTCATGATGTGGTAAGATGCTCATTATATGATGTTAAGCAAAGAAGGCAGGACACAGAACTATATAAAGAATATGCTGACAACGCTGTTATCCATTACACCTACACAAAGGAAACAGTAAAAGAGTAGTAGAATGATTGTTACTTTAATTTTCTTCATTGCACTTTGTGTGTTTTTCAAATTGAAAAAAATAGATGCCTTTCACATTTACTATAATAAACGTAAGTGATCACGAATATTTGGCAAAACAATCAACGCTTTATCTCCTGAAGTAAAGATAAAAGCAAATTTGCTTCCATCAGCTTTCTTCAATTCTCCAACCACATGATACTTCCCACATAGAAATAACTGTTGAGTCTACATCTCCCACTGGAAGGATTTTGAAGACAGGGTTCCTAAAGGGAGCGGATGTAAGCAGCATGGGAAAGACTGCCCTGGAGCTGGGTTCTAGTCTCCACTGTGCCACCGACTAGCTGCGTGGCTCAGCAGATAGCTTCACATCTTAGGGCGTTCATTTTGTTCATTTCGCAAGGACAGGTGTGTGTGTGTGTGTGTGTCCTATTCTTTTTTTCCACCCCTAGTGTTTAGAACACTGGAAGTTATCAATAACATATGTTAACTATTATGGATAGAAGGACTGATGGATGTAGGGCCGGGTAGAAGGAAGCAGTGTGTGAAATATAATGAAAGAGTGTGAACAAAGATGAACTAAAATTCTAGGCTTCTTGATTCAACTCCTCAAACCCATCTTATGAACAATCAGGCCACAGAATGGAACTTGAAATATAAACAAGGAAGCCTGGTTTGTTTGTTTTTTTGATCCTTCCAAGCCTAAAGTCATGCACCTTCACAGATCCATCAACTCCCAAGACTAGTTCCTTAAGGAAAACTCAGATTTCACCAAGAAGATTGAACCGGGGTCAGCGCCTATGAGCAGGTAGTGAAAGCCAGACCCCGAGGTGGGACCAGCTGAGTTAAAGACAAATGTAGGATGATTAAAGCCTGAGTTTCAGACTTAACTGAATGAAATATGAAGCATGAAATTCAGGTTGTAATTTGGACCTCTAAACCCAAAACACAACAAAAAAGCAAAATCTAGAAAGAGCATCTGGCCTGAGATAGAACTGAGGTTAAAAAAAAAGAGTAAGGAGCAGGAGACATTATTCTAGAACAACATAGAAAAAACAATGTCTTCCAAATGACACTCCACAGGGTCTAAGGTGGAAAGACTGATGCAGCCCTCCGCGGTCACCCACACTGAGCAGAGTAAGCCTCTCAGCCCCTGGACGCCGCTAGAGAGACGGATATGCGCCTATGGAAGCACACAGATCAGTGAGTGAGGCCCCTCTTAAAGGACTCCTCACTTGCAATTGGAGCATAAAAAATAAAATAAGGCTGCCTGCTATTCACATAAATTCCAATTCTATTTTATGAGCAGGGAGCAGAAAAATAGAGAATACAGTTTGCCCTTCATCTTTCTGACTATCCGAGCTTTTTCTAGGTTACGCCACCAGCTATGACTGCTCTCTTTTACACAGTGAAATCATTTCTAAGTGAGTAGCCTAGTAAATTCAGAGGAGTAACTATTCTTGCATATGTCTTCAAGATCCATAATGGAAGATAAATCCTGTTAGTCTGGCCATGGCAAAGTAATTATTTCAACTGCTACATTTCTGTGGAACAAACAAAATCTTTCCAGGCGTATGCATTTCCTATTTAATGGAGGAAGGGAGAAACACCATGCTCACCAAGCCCAGAACACCGGCTGTCACAGACCAGTGGCAACCAGAATGGAAGAGGGGCCTCATCTATTATCACCACTGGATATCACAGTCCTCCGGGCCACATGTGCTCATATCCCCCCATCGAAACCAGCCTGTGGCCAAATGGTGCTGAGCAAGAAGCAATGGAAAACTATCATGGTAGAAACATCAGGGCATTTTGGATGCAAAGCAGAAGCTTATCTTTTTTACTGTTGCAGCTCCAGAGAAAATCAATTTTGACACAGAACTGCCACTTTACAAGCAAATAACTATACTTTCCAATAACCTAATCTGTGCAAAGCCTACTGAAAATTCCCTAAAGAACCAGTAGTTAAAACCTCCATTAAATCAAAGGGTTTAATACGGGAAGGGAAGAGAGGATGCAGTTTGACTTGGGAATGTAATGGACTCAGTGGGGAAATAAATATGTTGTTTTATGTGTACAGTTACAGAATATGAGAACACAGCATTCATTTCAAAGGGAATTCTCTTGCTGTGCAACTTATTCCTAAACAGATGTGATTTTTGCTTATTCAAAAACATTTAGGTAACAATTACAGCATAATAAATTATAATTGCCATCATCTTCCAGCTACGTAATGCCTTCTATGCAAACACAAAGAAGAGACAATTACACAAAACTGTAAAACTGTAGGTTCTGGAGCCTAGATGCAAATAATCTATATTATTCTCACATAAACACTGCATTGTGCCTCATATAAATACCCTACTATGGTGTGTGGAAACTGCCTAGCAAATAAGGAGGTTTTGTTAATCACAGGCTGGAGTGGTCCCCAGCAGGGTCCTTTTAGGGGTGCCAGGAATGCCTTCCAGTCTCAGATGTTTTATTTTACAGTCTTCATCTACCATCTAACAATCCGCCACACAGAGCTTCAATCCACTGGTCGTTCAAATGCAAATTCTCCAAAGACAGTAAAACATCCCACAGGCAGTAGTGACTTTAAACCTTAGTGTAATTAAGGTAGCAGATTTCCAATATGGTCTGTCCTGAGGGCAGAAAGCAAGGGGAGCACTATCAAGACGCTGGGATGGTGAGAAGGAGGTAAAAGGAATGGTGACCCTGAGATGGGGACATCAGCACACACTTTCCAGGGATGCTGGGGAATCTACCAAGTAGGAGTGGGGAGAAAAGATATTCAGGGCAAAAGCGATGGCTCTAACATTCACATATTCATCCATACCCCTTTTATACCAAATTGTAATTCAATGGGGCTAATGAGTTCAGGCTTAATGATGGACCTGAGATGTCCTCATTATGACAAAGAATCATCCTATATCTCTCATATTTACCAAGAAACAACTCTAATGGGTGGAATAATATGAATAAGAGGTGGATAGCTTATATTCAGATGACCAAGCTTCCCCCCCCCCCAAAAAAAAAAACACTGATAAAACATGGGAGTTAAGAGACCCCCATTTTACTCTTGGCTACTATTTAGGCAACATCCTAACTTAAGAAGTGACTTAGACTCTCCTAACCTCCATACTACACAGTATTCATCTCACCATTATTCCCCTGTTAGGCAGGCACTGGGAAGTACAGTGAAGAGCACATAGACACGGCCTCACAGCACCCAGGGGAGACCCTGGCGTGAACAGGGTCTGTAAGAGGTAAGCACACGGGTTGGTAAGAACAGGGAGGGGACTACCACCTGCTCAGGGAGCTCTCAGGGGGCTTAAAGAGTTGGTGTTATATCTTGAGGGATAAGGAGTGCTTGCTAAGCAGACAGAGAGAGAATAGCACGTACAATGGCATCTGCAAAATGAAGATAATGTGTCTATGGAGGTGCTTTATGGCAATGATGTATTTATATGGTTAACAGAAAGCTAGGGGGAGGGTTGGCAAGCATCCTTGTGGCTTTCTCACTCAGAGGAGCACCTTGTGATGTAGGCTGAACCAGAACCTAAGTGGCCATCTACTCACTTATTTAGTTTGTCTCTTGTTTTATTTTTTTAACATTTTAAAATTCCTTATCTAACTAGAAGATACCTATCTCACAACCATAACTAAAAAAAAAAAAAAGTGGAAGACATGATGTGTTTCTTTAATGTCCCACATGCTATTGTTCTTCTACAAAGTCCACTCTAACCTCCACCCCCAACAGTGCATTTTATCCTTCCCTGGGAAGTTCCCACCCTGTTCCTCTTTATGAAATGTAAAACTTTAAAAGAAAGAAAAAAAAGTCTTGCCTACTGAGTTGGTGTCCCATCTAGGATACTGGGGCTGATGCTGAACTTCCTGAAACATTTTAGTCATTTCTGACTCCTGAAACATACACATGCTTTTACATAATCATAAGAAACTCTAGGATCTAAAGTCCCAACTGGTGAGGGGAATGACCCTAATGTCACATAAACATGGTGGATAAGAATGGGTAGCAGGTGATGAACTAAAGTCTATAGCTCAAGTCTGTGCAGGTAATATGACCCTTGTATGTCTCAGCACATGAAAAAGAGATTTAAGAACTTCACAAAGGCAAGGGCACCGACTACCAATATTCTCTGAATCTAGCATAATACCTATCATAAGGAAAACAAACAATACATATTTGTTAAAACAGTAAAGATTAAGCTTGGGGATATCCAAAGACTACCAGTAAAGACTACCAGGTCTGAAAAAAAAAATCAATTCTATGTGTCAGGAGAAATGAACAAGAACATAAATAATTTAAGAAGAAGAAGAAGAAGAAGAGGAGGAGGAGGAGAAGGAGGAGGAGGAAGTAGAGGAAAACAGGGAGAAAGAGGAGGAGAGGAGGAGGAGGAGGAGGAGGAGGAGGAGGAGGAGGAGGAGGAGGAGGAGAAAAAAAAAATCAGCACTAAGTCCTGACCAGGTTGAAAAATCTGACACCATAAATAATGGCAGCACCCTGAAGCAGTCCCTTCAAAGCTCAAATGGGGGTTTTATTTATGCTGCTTGACCTGGGGGAGCATGGTGGCCTTCCACATGGACCAGAAAGTTCACCGGGCTCTTTAAGATTTATAAAAGAATCCCTTATCAGTTTATCTTATTGTTCAAGCTTACTAATCTATTCTTGGTCACTGGGATGGAATGAACTACATCACCTGAGGAATGCCTTTGCTTACTTAAGCTTCATGTAATGCCTTGATCTTTCATCAAAGGTCAGAACTAAAAAAAAGTAACATGAATTCCATGACTAAATTTTTTAGGAATCTAACTGAGGACATGGTCAATTATATTCTCCAATGGGGCCCTAAAACCCATGTGATACATTTTTCTAAAAGTTCTGAACTGGTCAAAAAATGTATTGCTCCCCCCTACCCTGCTCCCAACAGCAAAATAAGGAGCTAGTTATTTTCTTCTGAAAACAAGAATTATCACATTCTTTCTTTGTCATGGCGGCCAGGAACCTCAGAGTCAATTTTATAAACCATCTCGGCAATGACACAAACATGCACGATTTCCAAAGCTGTTTTCTCCTTCCTCCCATCTAGTACTCACTCTTATTCTTATTTTTTATTAGACGTTTCCAATTGCTTCAACTGCTTTCTTGAAAGCTATGGGGTAAAAATAACCATGAAAATAAATACAAATATATTTGCATCTTTATATAAGTCTCCAGTTTGCTCACATAATATTCCTCTGTTCAATTCAAACAGGAACTACAAAAGGTCATGCCAAGTACGTTTTTGTTCTTTATGGCAGATAAGAAAGCTGACTGACAAAGATGATGGAATGTTCAACCATTGTAAAACTAATTCCCAACTGTAAAGGAAAATAATTTTTATAATAGTCCATTGGGCAAGTGTATATTTAGGCATATAAATATATCAGCTACAGACACAAGATATATACGTGATTTCATAGAGCAAGTATCATACCACATGAGAAAGGAAAATGGAAATAGAGCAAAATTAGACCACCTATCTTCAGCTTAATGCTTTTAAAACCTAGAGGTGACACAGTTATCTCAAATTTATTTTAACTGCCTATTATGTTTGGCTAAGGAAATTTTTATAGCAATATATTGAAAATGTACACACTATGTAATGACTTTGCTTCCTGGCAGGCAGCATTCTTTTAAAAATCTAATTTATTAGAAGAAAGGTGGCAGTTTTAGCTTAATGCCAAACAATCCCAGAAGGGCAGGTTAACCATTGTCGGCGGAGCTGATACTGAATTGGGGTGTGAGGGTAGAGAACAGAGGGACACAGGAAGGTTAGACTAAATCACACTGAAAATGGAGGAGGGAGGTTCAATTTCTCATCGGAGCTATGCTCGCTGTGCTCCGGAGAATCTGTATCACACAAAATATCCGAAGGCAAACATGAGCGACCGCACCAAAATGAACTATAGAAAGAAGATTTAGAATCGACCGAGCAATTTGAGAACAGAAAAGAAACTCTTCCTGTTACTGACACGGGGTACGTTTTGCAGACATCCCTCTCCCCATCATCTCCAGATTTCAGACATGCTTCCTCTCCCAGGCACATCTCCCCTGATCTCTGGAAGGAAACATACAAAGCCCAACTGTTGAGTACCCTCTGCTACTATTAGTGCCAATGTCTTTGTTTAAGAACATTGGTAATTTGTTTTTATGGACCTGCGAAGTTATATCTTCCTTTACACAAAACATAAACCTACGATCGTTTTAACAGACAATTTTAAACTTTGTGCCTGCTCACCTCTAGTCATACTTTGGAAAACCTGTGATCCACTTGTCTGGTTGTTCTCACCATGACTATTTACAAGTATGGCTTGTCATAAATTGCTGGCTTCCTCTGCTTTCGGGAATTTGACTTAGGTTAGCTCCTTTGTTATATGGGGCAAGAATGAAATTTATGAGCATAGTTGATGCCACGTATAACAGTGCAACCCCTTCTATGAAATTAAGTCTGTTTTCCTACTTTCAGGCCCTAAGCCTAATGGAGAATATAAGGTGTTTTTGTGCTCTCCTTATGATAGAAGTGCTTACATACTAACATCTAATTGCCACTAGTCTCACTTCTACCTCCCTCCATAAAAGTTATGTTTCTAGCTTCCTTCACAAAGACAAGAACTGGAATAAATTCTAACAGTAACCATAAAGGAATTCCACAAACACCTAATTTTCAACATTCCAACTAGCCCTGGACTTGGTAGACCCTTAACTTTTCTGAGCTTCCATTTTCTGAATCAAAAGAACAGTAACCTTGGAAAACTAAAAGTTCTATAAACTAAGACATCTCTCTGTTCCCAATGTTCAATTCTTTCTCCTCGTCAGTACCTGCCCCCAAGAATATTGGTAAGAGGGACCAAAGAATGAAACTCAAAAGTTTGTTTCAGGTAGAAGCAGCGGCCCAGCAGAACCTTCTACAAAGCAGGTTGTCAGGAGACACCCATGAGTGAGTGAACGAATGTATGAGTGCACGAAAGAAGTGGGAGCGCACAGCCCAGAATTTTCTCCCCTGGTCTCAGAATATCATTACAGCAGTGGATTTTTAAGTGATTATGCCCACCTAACACTCAGATGTTCCCTTCCCTACACATGCAGTGACTCATTTTATGTTCACTTCAATTAATGGCAGTTTCACTCATTAACCTATTCAAATGAGGACTTCAAGACACTTTTAAAGAATATTCTGGGTTTGTGGAGAGAGGTTTGAAATACATGACTCTCCTTTAGATTCCATATATCAAAAACCAAGCTTCTGAGTCTGGTGAATTCTCAGGCTGCTCAGAATCTGTCTTATTAACACTTTTGAAATGAGGAGACACACCCAATGTTCTGATCCTGTGCCTTTTTGCCCTTGAAGTGACAGCATTCTCTACTGGGTCCTGGGTAGATTAAAAGGTATGCCCTACGTGTTGCATTATCTCTAAATCATCCATGATGTATTCCGCTTAGTTTAAACGAGTGAGTCCCATTTGCACAATTGCCCTATTAATTTACTCATCATTGATTTACACCACTTTTGCTGGAGATCTTTGGCCAGACCCCTATTTTACATGTATTCTCACTAGCTTAGTTTCAGTATTTTACTCCCCTTCAGGCCTCCCTATCTCATTGCTCTTCATTTGTCTTCATTTATCCATATTTTATCTCCATCCTCCTCGGTTCCTCCCTCGGCTGCCTTCTTTCAGTTTCTTCTTGTTTCTCCTCCATTTTCCTTCCCCTTCGGCCTTCCTCCCCTCTTACTGAACAGCACATAATAAATCTCCAATTAGAGCTTAACAATCCAGAGGAAAAAGTCTGAAGGCATAAGAAATAGAGGCAGCCCAAAGCACTGGTCACAAGCCAGGAAGAAGTGGGGGGAGAGTGTGCAGACTGAATAAAAGCAGCCTGAAATCTAATCTGAGGATTTCAAGTATTAAATTGTTAACAGGGAGGACACCTTTGCTAAGGATCTTATGATACAGATAGCAAAAATTGTGCCCTTCTGCCATCTTGAAGAAGCTTTTACTTTAGTTTTTCCCCTCATATCACACCTTTCGAGGCCTATTTTACACTTCAGCTAACAAGCAGAAACTCCCCTCCTTTGGCTGTAGCCGGAACAAAATCAACACCTTTGGGAACATCTAAGATCAAAACACCATTGGGAGTAACTGAAGGCTGAAATATGGCCATTATCACTATGATTTCTACAAGCAAGTTTTAAAATCCTCATTACATAAAATCTTTTAAACAGACCAAAAAAAAGTATTTTCTTTAGATAACATATAAAAGCCTCATTTCCTTTGTCTAAACAAAAACTAGCAGTGATTTGATGCAATAATGTTCACAATAAATGCACAATTGAAAAGAACATTAAACATAGATGTTACTGTCCTTCTCCCTATCTCTTGAAAGTGAGAGCATAATTTTAATTTTACTTTAGGACTTTTAATTTTATTATCTGGGTAGACAATATGAAAAATGCAGTCACCAAAACACCACACTAGTGAGAAGGAAGAGCTACATCCTTATTTAATTTCATTAGTCCCAATAATTTGGTAATCAATTCAATAATATCTGACTTACCTGGCTTTTTTTGCACTTGGCACTTTAATAGGAAACACTGTACTTCTAACATTCCTAAAGCACATCTATCATATATATATGTGTATATATATAAAAAACCAGCAACCAGAATGCCATACGACCAGAATGACCAGTCACTATGAAGCTCACTGTGGCCAGCGAAGGGCCCAGTGGGGGGGGTGGGGCCACTGACCAACCTCCTGCGGACCCTCCCCCCACCCCAGATCAGCCCCCCCGACTCCGGTCAGGGGCAGAGCTGGCCGGCCAACTACCCATGGCCCCTCCTCCAGGCTACTGGTCCCCTATTAGACACCCCCACCCCATCCAGCAATTCAGCTCCTAGGAATTGATCCTGAAATGATCCCTGGGAAAATGTGACAAAAAGAAAAGTACAAGGATGTTTCACAGCAATCATGTTATTAAATGAAAACTTCAAGCAACCTAAATATCCATAAATATGAAAATGGTTAAAAACTGTCTTATTATACAATGGTATACTATGCAGCTACCAAAAGTTAATGTGGAGAAATGTATTGATGGGGAAAATGCCCATAATTTATTGTGCATTTGATATATGGCATGAATTATTGATCTATGTGTTATCATTTGTTTTGTAATGAGTATATAGTAAAGGTTATTAATTTTAGTTTTTAATAAAATTTGAATATATTTCAGGTGTACAAGAAATGAATTGCAAATCTTGCGTGAATTTTGGGACACCAATATATATAAATGAGAGAGAGAGAGAGAGAGAGAGAGAGAGAGAGAGAGAGAGAGAGAGAGAGAAATGATTACTACTACACTACAGTCAAGTTAGTTAACATATCCATCTCTGCACACAGTTACACTTTGTGTGTGTGTGAGATGAGAACACCTGAAATCTATTCTCTTAGTAAATTTCCAGTATGAAAACACATTATTATTAACTACAGTTATCTAGTTTAGGGAGTATTAACTCTTGAGAGACACCATCCTAGAACTATAAATCAAATGACCTACTGGACTTTGATATACCTGCAATGATCTGCTTTTCTCTTGGAAAATTAAGAAAGCTTGTTGGCTCCTAATTAAGAGCACTCACCTCTACCTTCCTTTCTTTGATTTTGCTTTTCTTCTACTTCGTTTGCCTGAAAATGTCAATCTGCTCCTTGCACCTGACCCTTTTCCTTTTGAAAGCTTGAAAAACTAGGGCTTCCAACCGATTTTTTTACATTGGAGATTCCAAATTCATGCCACGTTAAATTAATTGTATCAAACAAATTTCAAACTGAAAATTTAAAGAATAAAACTTAACTCAGTAAAAATGATTTAATGATTTAAAATACTACAGAATATTTAAAAAAATGCAAGTATATTTTACATACATAGACATATATACCACGAGAGAATTATATATGGCATCTCATTGATTCCAAGGTACCCACTTTTACACACTGCAACACCTCTGAAGTTGCAATGCATCTTAAAATCACCAGCACGGAAGTTCTATTAATAGTGTATATTCTTAGTAGTACATAAAGTGATGCTGCATCTTGCAATTAATGGTACCTTCAACTGGATGAAATATGGTTTTATCACCACAACACTTAATTCTTTTGATAGTGAAGGGAAGGGCAGATTAATCAAATATTAAATGCCAACAATCCTTCATTTTACAACAAAAAATAGAAACAAAGGAAAACCATTACTGTTTTATCCAGGTAGAGAAATTTCTCTCATCCCACACATCGATAAGCCAGTTTGCAAAGAAACACACACACTGGCAATACAGCTATCTATATATCTGGACTCAAAGCACAGCTAATATTCTGAATGGTGCCAACACTAGCTTTTTCAGGATTCAAAATCCATCTTCTACCCTCACTACAGTACATAAATGACATAAACTTCTCATCAATAGCATAAAAAATTCATATTCTGTCTATATAGCAGCTGCTATGTTAGGTTTATGTCAACAATAGGCCTGATTTTTAATAGCATAAATGTTTAAAGAGGAGGCAATTCCTGTAAAATATCTATGGGGATATTGAAAGTTGCTATCCGTCAGAATAGAGGCGTTTCTTGAGGAGGAAGCAACTGTTTTATCCTTCTTCTTCCTTCTTTCCCACAAAATCCCTCCTCATAATGGTTCACTCTTTCCATCAGCTAAATCGGACAAGTGTGGCAGCCTTGCTCCTGTAAGCCCAGAAGAATACTTCTACTGCCTCTTCTTCACAAATTCCCATGCACACAGTCACAGCCTAAAGTCTATGAGGAAATTAGACACCTTTTGTGAAGCTAGGATCATTTCTTTTTCTCTCCTCATGTCTAAACGTCTGTGATTCTACAGTCTTCTTTTTCTCCTGAGGCCCACTTTCTAAAACAAGGCAAGCCCCACAAGGAGCCACGAGCACCCTAAATAAACCTCTGTCTCTTACATCAATGAGCACTGTTCCACAACTCAATATTTCCCTCAATAAGCTTAACTGGATTTTCTACCTACATATCTGAAATTCGAACAATTTATCTTATGCACTTTGATGTACCTATGTTGTTCATTCTGTTTTGTTGTTGTTGTTATTTGGGGAGAGGGGTGCTTGGTGTGAGAACAGACAGTAGTGCTGGCTTCCTCAATGAAACCCAAACCTTAAGTTACACAGTCTTTACCCTTTAATCTTTCTTCTGCACCAGCTGTAGAATAGAACAACTGCCTTTAAACAATGCATATTGCTTGTTTATTAATATGTTATGTTCTGATAACATCATCCTGAATCTTTAAGTCACTGAATAAATGTTAATTTGTTTAAGCAAAATAATCACATTTGGATGACTGTAATAGTAAATGCAGAGTATACTTTAATACCCAAAACAGATTATAATATTTTTCTTTATGTGTTAATAAATGTTTGAAGCCATTCCCTCACAATTATCCTGTTACTTGGTGTGTGTGTTTTTTTAGTTTCAAACTGTTGGCCACTGTCTATTCTAGGAAATGTCTTTTCTATGCTCCTCTCCTCATGTTCTCTCTTGCACTTTAACCCAGAGAAGAAGGCTTTCTCCAGCAGTTACTGTCTCTTTTGTCAGAGGAGGGGACCTTCACTGGGCCATCCTAGAGAGCAGGGGAGATACTGAAGGAGCCCTTTCTCTGCCGATATTTCTCCCTGTACAGCAGGGGCAGCATAGATTAGGTGGCCTGTGCTCCCCATCCCTGTGACTGCAGGCCCAGACACAGCCATAGAGGGCCCCAACGTATACCTCATGGGCACAAGGTTAGGAGGTTCCACTTTAAGAGGATCTTGGCAACTCTATCCAACTCTGCTTTTACCTGAGAGTCCTGCATTTCACAAATTATTGGTGCTTACCAATATATCAATAAAGCTAATATTTTGGTTCTCAGTTCTCATTCCAATTCATTGTCTTTCTACATGTGTCACACACACACACACACACACACACACACACACACCCCACATACATGCATGGAGACAGATAAATAGATATAAGTGTAAAGATATAGATATGAATATAGACACACAGACATACTCTGACAGATTCCTGAAGGAGAGAAGAGGTAAACTCCTAATAAATGTATTCTTTTCAAATTTATCAGTCAGACAAAAATACATATACATTATTAAGAGCTAGTGAGTAACAGAAGAAAAACTAATTGATTCTTCCATTACATGACTCTCAAAGTGTTTCTTGGTTAATAATGTGTTAATCTTATATATTCCACAGTGTTGGCTATGTGTTTTGTTTGGGCTTCTAACAATCAACCAGTTGTCACAGCTTCCAAATGTTTATAGTTTGTTCTCTTTCTCCACTTCTGAATCCACACATCCGCCAAAAGGTTTCACCTCACTTATTCCTAAAAGAATCAACACTCATGCTCATGAAGAGCGTATATAAGAAAACAAATGATGGAGGGACAAGATGATGAAAGCCCTAAAGCTTCAAGTAACTACCATTTATTCAGCAGTTATTATGTGCAGACTCTGTAATAAGCATTAATATACATTACTTGATTTAATTTACTTCTCACCATAATCCTGTGAAGTGGAAATTATTCTCATTTCATCAGTAAAGAAACGGTGGGTCTAACATTTGAAGTAACTTGCTCAAGACCACGCAGCTAGCCCTGCTGTTGTGGCTCAGTGGATGAGCATCGACCTATGAATCAGGAGGACACGGTTCCATTCCAGGTCAGGGCACAGGCCAGTGATGGTGAACCTTTTGAGCTCGGCATGTCAGCATTTTGAAAAACCCTAACTTAACTCTGGTGCCGTGTCACATATAGAAATTTTTTGATATTTGCGACCATAATAAAACAAAGACTTATATTTTTGATATTTATTTTATATATTTAAATGCCATTTAACAAAGAAAAATCAACCAAAAGAATGAGTTCGCGTGTCACCTCTGACACGTGTGTCATAGGTTCGCCATCACTGGCACAGGCCCTGGTTGCGGGCTGGATCCCCAGTAGGGGGCGTGGAGGAGGCAGCCGATCAATGATTCTCTTTCATCACTGATGTTTCTCTCTCCCTCCCCCTTCCTCTCTGAAATCAATTAAAAACATATATTAAAAAGAAAAACACCACACAGCTAGCAAGTGGAAGAGCTAGGACTCAAAGTCAGGTGAGTCTCACTCTAAAGCGCTCGTTCTTTATTGCTAGGCTATGCAGGCCAGCCTTGGAGATAGAGTGGGTTTGGTTCCAGACCACCACAGTCTTTTGGCTGATAGTCTTCCCTTCAATTTGTAAAAAAAAAACAAAAAAACATGCAATGATTATGAAGCGCAATAAAACAAAGTGCAATAAAACAAGGTGTGCCTGTACCGCTCTCACTAAAGATACACAGACAGTA
Organism: Myotis daubentonii; assembly: GCF_963259705.1. Classification (NCBI taxonomy): domain Eukaryota; kingdom Metazoa; phylum Chordata; class Mammalia; order Chiroptera; family Vespertilionidae; genus Myotis; species Myotis daubentonii. The sequence continues at coordinate 30,401,713 of NC_081843.1, forward strand.
ACGTAAAAATAATTCCACAGTGGGTGGGGCGACAGATGGCTCCAGCCACAGGCGGCCCCTGGCCTTCCTAATCCGGGAAAATGTTAAAGTGGAACCTCTGCGGTGGCATGTTCCTCCCGGATAAAAGCATGACTCGAATACACCTCCAGGTGTTATTTTCTGAAACAAGGTAAACAAAGTGTCCTCACCCATCAAATACAGCAGCCCTCTCACTGTAATGCCTACCCGGGAGGCCTCACCTCACAGAGTTACCAGAAACCACTGTTTTAAGTAAACTTTATTTCCTGTCACTCATAAGGCTGGGTGTTTTCTGCGCGGCACTCATTTGAGCCTGATTAAACTGCTGTGATGAACTTCAGAGCTGAGACTGCCCTTGAGCAGGACATCCATCTGATCTCTAATTCTCCTGCCCACTCATTTCTTGCAGAGCTCACAATTCTTAGTCCCGCCGGAGCAGCCTGGTTCAGGCGCTGCATCAATATCCTCAGTGCTGAATTCATTTCTGCAGGGAGTCCAGTACATCTGAACTTTCCAAAATCATTTGGCCTCCATTACTGGTAAGCACTGCTCTTAAACAGGTTGTAACTCCAGCTAATAGGCTCCATAATCATAGTTGAGTCGGACAAAAAAGGTTCAGGAGAGAGAGCCATCAGTCATTTTTATTCCCATCAAATAAGCTGCAAAAGGCAGAGACATTCTGATTTCAGAATTGCAGGGTCTCGATTTGATCTTTGGGCTTTTAAGAGAGGCAGGGGGACAGGAGGAAGAGACCTACCCAAAGGTGAGTAAAATCCCAAGCCCTGAAATAAAAGACTCTATTGTAAATAAAACTCAAAGAAGACAGAAGTAAAGCAAATTCCAATGAAAAGAATTTGAGTTTCAACAGATACACCTGAGTTGCTGGAAGCCAGAGCACTTAAGAACCTTCCTTCCACAGATGAACCTGATTACTTATCAGTATGGGGCAGAAGCATAGAAAAGGTTGTTTAACTGATAAATAATCAGAGTAGTCCCTAAACTCCTAAAACAACCAAAACACCTCTGGGATGACTTTCAGTGCCTCCCAGGGAATTCCTGAGGTTTCCTTTAATGGCAATCTTACCTTCAACTTGAATTATAAGCCTGGACAGGTACGGCTGGTATTTAAATGCCAATGCTTTTTATGAATCCTCATTTAAAATATATTTGCCACAAGATGCACACTACAACTACGATGTGCAAAAACATTCACACTGAGAGGTTCCTGTGCTGCACTTAGTAACATCAGGTTGGTTTAGGTTGAATAACGATCTTGGATTCCTGCTTGAAGATAATGGGGGGAAAGTGTCCACAAATGTGTGTAATGTGCAAAGATCCACCGGTGCCCAAGAGTAAGTCCAGATGCATCCTATTAAGAAGACTGGTTCACGTCAACAACCACCTATAATTTCTCTATATGCCCATTAAGCACATCTAATAACTTACTGTTTGATGAAAAAAAAAAAAGACAAATGACATTTAATCTTCCCACCAAAATGAATGACATTTTAATCTTGATGCTGGTCTTTGCTTTCTTTAATAGATATCCAGGTTTCTAAGAAGACTGTTTACATTGCTATCCTACATTTTACTCCATCATTTACATAGTCTGGGCTCATGTTTAAAGACAAGTAAAAACCTAGAATCTGTCCTGCATGAGTCTTCTTTGCTAAGACCTTTTTCCTCCCTTACCTTTTTTAAGAGAAAATATTAGAGATAGGTCTCTCTCTCTCTCTCTCTCTCTCTCTCTCTCTCTCTCTCTCTCTCTCTCTCTCAAAATGAAAGCTCCCCCTATAATAATAATACCTTCAGTGAAACACTCTCTCATGCCTTAATCAATAAGGTGACCATGGGCTCATGAAGAGCATAGGACAGAAGAGTGAAGGGGATGTCTGAATGCTTTAATTGCCACCTCTCTGAATGCAGTTCTACTCTTCACTAAGAGTTGAGGGTTTCCCCTCAGGTCTAATCCTCTTTAAGCCTCTTGTGCAGAATTTAGCAGTCCCTCATCTGATTTCCTGGGGAAATCCCTCCTTTATCTACCACTCTCACTCTTCTTTTCTTAGGCATCACCACCTGCCTCCCACGAAGGAAGACGTGCTTAGGAGGTTCTATCCTACTCGACCTTTACAATCTTACATCCAAAGCTTCAATTCCTACCTCAATCTTCAAGATAATCTTTGAGGTTCCAACTCTAGTTGTACTCCTGCGTCTGGCATCCACTGGACAGATCCATCTTAGAAGCCCCTCAAACTCTGTATAAAATACACACTCCTTAATGTGGCCCTCAAGGCTCTAAAACCACTGGCCCTAACATACTTCTCCAGCCTGAATTCCAGTTACAAACCCAAGCATATTTCACATCTCAAACACAGTGACGATGGACTATTCCAAGAGCTCCCCCTTGCCCTCATGTCTTGCTATCCATTTCATGTCCTTTCCCCCACATCTTTGCCTGATGTAATCTTATCTATCTTTCAAAGGCCAACTGCCAAAGTCCTTACTCTGTCTGATAAACTCTCTTTGAAATCCAAGCCTATTATTAACCTTCGCTTACGCCACTTACATTACTATATCTTTTATCATAATCGCTTGTGGAGGCTTTCTTAGTCAATCTACAGAACAAGGGCGGCCTGCCACTGACAAACCTACATCTTTAAGTTGCCTTAGTCAGGAAATGTTTATAAAGTAGGATAAAATGGTCACAAAATTCATTTTAGAGAAAAAACTTGAACACTGCTTAAATGAGATCACAGCCATTTTACCCATGGAATGGTCTTATTTTTGTTTCTTTTACAATCAATATTTTCTGGGGATTCTTTTGAATGCATTATATATATATATATAAATTTTTATTATTATTTTTTTTTATTTAAAATGCTTCATGTAAAATTCTTTTTAGGCTCTATGCTATTTGTATCTCCAGTGACTGTCACAGAACAGGTTAGAAAGAAGAAAAATGAAATGAAAAGGAAAAGAGGTAACATTTCAAATCACCAGGGGAACAAGTTTGAAACTGACTTGGGGGAAGGCCCAAGTGTTAGCAACAGAGATGGAGGTAAAGGACAGAAGGATTCTAACTACTGGAAATTTTATCCGATAATAAAATGGGTATGTGTGTGTACTTTTTTTATTGTGGCAAAATACACATAACATAAAATTTACCATTCTAACCAGGTTTAAATGTATAGCCAGTGGCATAAAGTACATTCACATTGTTGTGGGACCATCACCACCATCCCTTCATAGATCAGTTTTGTTACCCCAAATGGGACTGTGTGCCCTTTACACAATAACTCCCTATGTTCCCCGCCCCCTGAATCCTGGGCAACTGTGTCTCTATGAATAAGACTACTCCAGGGACCTCTCGTAAGTGGAATCACACAGTATCTGTCCTTTTATAGCTTCTGAAACCCAGAACAAGAACCCTTGTAAAGGAAGAAAAGAAAGGGAAAAGAAGGTGAGGGTACAGAAAAGAGGGCAGAAGATAATGCAGAGAACTTAGGGCAGGGAGGCCTTGAGTGGAAGACTGAAAAGGGGATTTGTTATTTGGGACTCACCGAACACCTTGCTGTAGAAATGCAAAAGCTTAAAGACACCAAGAGAGGCTATTAAGAAGCAAAGCAATTCAGTTTCATGGAGAAAGGTGCCCTTATTCCTATTAATTTCTTTATTTTCCAATTTATAAAGTAATTTCATCATTTTTACCCATTTACCTGGTTCCAAAATCCCAGTAAGATTTTCTAAATCTTATTCAAGTAGAGACATGGAGTAACATTTTAAAAACGTCCCCTGACAAATAAATAGCCTACCAAAATGATGTAATTTTAAAAACTGCCATGTGTCACTAAGTCACTAGTGACTATACTTGATTCTTGTATTTGAGTTTTCATTTTTTTCTCTCACCCTATTTCACTGAATTATATAGAGTTTATGAGGTAATAGAATTCTAAGCTAGAGAGTGTAATCTGAAGTAAAAGAATAATAATATCAGCATCATCTATGGGTTGAAAAATACTAATGCTACTTCTTTGGAAATTTTACTTCGAGCCCAAATTACAACACATCACAAAGAAAAGAGTTTTAGACTCATTCACATGTCGAGTTATACATTACACACAACTTAGAAGTCCTTTCTGAGATGCTCAGAAGTAAGTGAGTGTAGAGCTTAACTCATGGAATAAAAGGGAACCGGGGCATTCACTCACCTGGCACCTCTCCTGGCCTTTGCAGCGGCCTCTGAGAAAGGGGTCCGTGGTTCCCGGACGTCCTCCCTGGGAACTGAGGAACCACGGCCACCATTCACCACAAACACCGGCACCCTTGCCTGAAAGCGGAGAGCTGTCAGTCAGGCCTGCTCCACAGATGCAGAAGTTTGTAACCAGCAGGAAGAAATGAAAACCCGGAGGACTAAATACCACTCTGTAATTTGGCTTAAACACTTTAAAACTTTAAGACAGGAAATAGCAGGTTGGTGGCACACAGAAGGAAAATGAATTTTTAAAAGATGTCTCCGTAAAGAAGTGATGGGACTTGGGCGGCGCCGTGTGACACATCCCTCCCATCAGGAATTACATGTTCCCTCTGATATTTTCATCTCAGTGTTTATTGAACAAGCTCCTGCTCTCATCCACATTATTTTGATTAATTCATGAAAAGGTTCAAGAATTATAGAAGAGAAATCTAAGGTGATTGTGCACGAAAATAAATGAAAGGATGACTCCAGGTTTACAGTCACTATATTTCATGGCTAAAACGCTGCCTGCCCTTTTTTTTTTTTTTTTTAATTTAACTGCAACACAATTCCCTTAGCTTTGGTTTTGAAGTAATGATATAAAATTCATTTTATCTCTTTTTCAAGCCCGGCTCTTTCATATATAACATCAGACTTGTCATATCTGAGGAATTATTAAAATAAGACAGAGCCTGCTATTTCTGAGCAGAAAAGCCTCTTTGAGCCGGCATCCTCGGGAGAGACACGGGCCCTATCTCATTAGTTGGTGCCGAGACGCGTCCTAGTCTCCAGGTTCAAGGTGATGAAAGATTAGGGCGTTGGGCCTTGTTTCATTTCGTATGCAGCACACATCTCTCCCTGCCTGTGAACACGAAATTACATTGAACCTGGGGAGTCTAACTCCATTAATTTTAAATGGAAGATTAATTTAACAATATGCGGCAGATATTTGTTACAGACCTATCATGTAAAAGTGACGGTTAGCCATAAATTGTGGTGACTCACACTGGCCAGTGGCCCTGGCTCAAATAAATCAGAAGGCATTTACACATAATTGCTGTTTTTAAAGACAGGGATATGGGTGATGTGTTTCTTTGATAAAAGATTGGGCAACCCCATTCAAAGAAACAGCAGCTGATATGAAAGCCATCGCGCTGTTCTGGAGGGAGAATTCTCTGATTATTTCTGGAATAATCATGTAGGAAAAACAAATACTGCACTGATGTACTGTAATTTTTTTAAGGCTATGTAATAATTCCGAGGCATGAAATTATCACGGTATTTTTGTCAATTCCCTGGAAGTAATTATAATAATAATACCCTCGGAAATAACAACTTGCAGGAGATGAAGAGAGGATGAAAAGGGAGAGGCAGAAAGGTATATCATTGCCCATAAGGACAAGCAATTCTATTGATTTTCTACAAATAATTATGATATACATAAATAATAATTTGCAAGGCTCTGGGAGAGGCAAAAGGGGACAATGGTAACTGGAGAGAAGCATTCTGAAGGACAAAGTATGGGATATTTTAAAATGCCATTTTATGGTTTTCTTGACACATTTTTTTAAAGCAAATTGTCATCTTCTTGAAGCAACTGAGGGGAAAGAAAGACACCCAGTGCCCTGAATGCTTATCTGCTACAGGGTAAGCAATGCGGACGGAAGCCAAGGACGCAGGGTGCGCGGCACTTGTCAGGAGAGGCTCCGAAGGGAACCAGCCCGTGTGGGTCTGCCTGCCCCCTCACTGTGGAGCGAGGCTGTTATTCTAATCTCCTCTCTTCTGCAAGCACCAGCCTTGCCAGCACTCGGGGGAAGGATGCTCAAGGACTTCTGTCTTCAGTCAAGTCCAATGTGATAGGAGCTTTGCGCCTGTCTCCTTTAAAAGATTAAGGTGGGAAGAGGGCAGGGTGAGGATTTACGTGTCTTCCCTCTAAGCACCCTCTCAAAGTCCTCAAGAGACTGCTGGGAAGTCCGCACAAATACCCATCTCTCAGAAGCGCACATCATTCATTCCGCTCCGTTCTATTAAGCAATAAGAAAAGCATGAGGGGATATTAGCACTTGAAACACTACTCGACATGTCCCCTGGCTCCAGACTTGAACCCCTCTCCAAGGTGGCCTTCCACAGAGCCATTATAATGAGCTGGCAAATCAGATCAGATCACTTTCAGCAAAGCTTCAGACAGGAGCAAAGCTCCCAGCGGCCCACAGGATTAAGCCCGAACTCCTTAGCAGGGTATACAACAGTATTCATGCCAGTCCCTTGCATCCTTCTCCATCTCATCCCTCCTCCTGACACATAAACCTCACATTCCTAAATGCTGCATTTATGCATTTCAAGACTGGCATATACTGCAATACCACCCTTTTCACATGCTGTTGTCCCTTGAATACTCTTACTAATTCTCATCTGATAAACTCCTACTCATCTTTCAAAAGCCAACGCCACCACCACACCCTCTGTGAAGCAGTCATGTTTGCCACTTGAAAGCAGGGACCTGCCCTATTTATCTTTCTATCCCCAGCAACAACCCACTGACTATAACACTAGACAATCATAATTGTTAAATTTATAATGGATGACTAATCTTAAAGATACAAAAGGGCAAAAGGGTTTGGCTTGCTATTACAAAAGAGGTTATAAAAGAGGTTAGATGGTTAAATTGATAATAGCAACAGAAGCAAAAGCAGTAACAACTAACGTTTATTAATGCTTGCTGTGTGACTTACACTTTCTAAGATTTTCACATGTATTAATTCTAAGAACCTTGATGAAATAGGTACTGTTATCAATTCCATTTATGGACAGGAAACTGAGGCATTCAGATAGCAAGTGACAGCACCAGAATCTCAGTGTAGGCAGTTAAACTTCAGACACCCTCACAGATGGTATTAGGATCCAATGAGTCCTCCTGCCACCCCTGTAGCAAAATTTGGGCCCCACTTCCTGGAAGGGAATTGATCAAGGCGTCTACTCAGTACTTGGGAAACCCACATGGTGAACAGGACAAAGCCCCAGGGAAGGGCCAGACCTGCAGGAAGGTGCACAGCAAAGGGCAGTTCTTTAAACCTGGGAGAGGGGTGGAGGCCTAAGAAGGCTCAGCCTGCTGGGAGTGAAGAGAAGAGGGCCTGACTAGCACTGCTGTTACAGGCAGTACTCAAGATACTGCAGATGTTCAAAGCACATCTGGGTTAAAGACAAAAACCTGTTTACAGTGATGTAATATTATTGAAGAACAGCTTCCACAGACTTATGCTCATACATACATACACAGGTCAGTTTCTCAATGGCCCTTTGAAAGAAGATGATTAAAGTTTGCATTCTGACATTTTCCAGTTGGGAGTGAATCTTCTTGCAGGGACAAAGTTAACACTCCTATCATTAGCAAGGCCAGACATTTTCAAGAAATTACCCTTCTATATTTTTATATTCAGTGCACCTGTTATTTGAGCACTGTCACATTAAAGGTAAATTTCACTCCATGAGATCTGAAATACATCTTCAAGTAGCCAATTTAACAGAATAACTAGTCCATGTAGTAATAACAATGGTAATAATAATAAAAATAATAATAAACTACCCCCAAAGGTAATTTCTTATGCTTCTATTGTAACTCTTCTCTAAGGACTTGCATGTTATTAGAAAACACGAATTACACTAGTATATAGTTTCTGCAAAGGAGAAGCTACAATTATTTTGTTGTTGTTATTCAAATGGATGATTGAGAAGAGGTAAGATACCTAATGTCCCTACAGCAGCCTAAACCCAGAAATTTCATCTTCCTTCTCCAGAAATGCAATTGAAAATGTATGACTGAAATAGCATCCCTATTTAATAAACAAATAATGGTCTCTCTCTCTGTTAGAAAAAAAAAGTTTGTGCTAAGCCACTAATAGAAAGGAAGTTTATTGGAATTACATGAGAAAGAATAATAAGCTATTGTAACCAATACAAACAGTAGCAAGCCATCGGATAAATCCTGTGAAATGGAGCTGTGTTGCTACTTAGAGCATTTAAATATAAAGTATTCACCTCCTCCCATCCCTGGGCTTCTGGTCAATTCAGTGCAAGGCAGGAGCACAGTCTACTATGAAGAAGCACTCGATGTCACAAAAGGGGTTGGAGGTGCTATATAAAGACCAAGCCTTAAGGAAAAAGACAATATTCCCCATGCTGAAGTGTTCAAGGAGACTCAGAGACAGAGTGTAAGAGTTGATAAAGTAATACAGTATCCTAAATTTACCACTGATACTGAGGTTGCCAGCATTGCATGCCTCTAACTAGTTCAGTTTTGTGCTTTAATGTTAAATTTCTTATGGGAGCACATCACCTAATTAGAGGAATTGATAACTGCACTGTTCCATAATGAGGCCAATACATTTCAAAGTCATTAAAGATAACCAAGGCAATAAGTCTGGGTTTAAGCGGCGTTTCCTCAGATTTCACAGTCTGCATGTTGCAAGTGTAGGGGGGAAAGCAATCCCTGCCTAGTCAACTGTAAATGCTGGGTTATTGGAATCTTTAAAACAGGCAGCAAGGAGAAAATTACATGGCCAAATCTCCTTTTTCCAGTTAATGAAGAATTAAGACTCCCATTTACTATATTAGAAGGTTCGTCAGAGGTCTCAGCTCTCCATAGCTGGTGTTTGACAGCAGTGTCAGTTTATCTGAATCTGAACGCGTAAATGCATGACAGAGGATCATTCATAACTGTCACATCTACTTATCTCCCTCATTGTCACACAGCTAATGAAATTCAGGCCATGGAGCTGCCTGCCTCTGTCCGTTTCTCAACCCAGCTCAAGGAAAAAGGCATCTCAAAGCCCATTCATGCCCCATTATCACGTCAGCACATTGTGCAGCTACAACAAGAGTCAGCACTGCTTCCTGTAATCTCACCGTCCGAGGAGAAGACAAGATGTCCCTGGGACTAATGTCCATGCAGACTGCATCTGGTGTCAGCAATCAGAAACAAAACAAAACACACAAAACAAAACAGCTCAGGAAAATAATGCTACAGAGAGAAGATTTTTGTATATATTATTCCATGCCACGGGGGGCGGGGGGTGGGAACCCTGCAACATGCAGAATTTACCTTTGGTTGGTAATGAGGAAATGCCACTTCCATGCACTAAACTGCAGTAAGTGTGAGAGGATTTCATAATGCAATTTGCTACAGCATACAGACCTTTACACTAAGAGAGGGCAGAAAGGCCGAGACAGGGATGTCTGTAATCAAACCACTAAGAAGATTTTGAGGACAGCGTAGCGCAAAAAGAAAATACAATTTGATTTGCAAATATTACCACTGAAGCAGCTTATCTGCACAGAAGAAAGTGGTTTGGTTATTAATGTGTCACCAACAATTGGAATCAGAGTTGGTATAATGAAATGTGCCTGTTTTCAGCCCCCCCATGCCATCTGCAAAACGGCCAATGGGCTGAGTCCCAACGCAAGCAATTCAACATGGAAGTGCTCATGTGGTTTTGCATCTCAGGCTCCTGTAAAACCAGAGGAAACAAAACAACATCACAAGTTACTTATGATAAATTCACATTTGGAAAATTCTCCTTTGACATTTCTTAAATTCAGACAACGGCATTGATTTCACTACTGCCTCACATTGTTTATTTTTTAAACAGCTGTATTGAGGTATTCTGCATACCATTAAATTCACCCACATTTTAAGTCTACAAATTGATTTATTTTAATAAGTTTATCATCGTACAACTATCACCACAATCTAGTTTTACAACATTTCCATCACTCAGGAAAGTTCCCATATATATTAACTTATAGACAATCCCCACTGGATTCATTTTTTAAAAATTTCTTCTTGGCATCAATTTTTAATTGAGATAAAATTCACATAACATAAAATTCCTCATTTTAACCATTACTTTTTACTGGGTTTTTTGTATGTTCTAAGGTTGTGCAACTATCATCACTATCTACTTCCAGAACATTTTCACTCTGAAATGAAAGCCCATGCCCACTAGGCAAGCACTCTGCATTCCCTTCTCCCTCAGACACTGGCAACTATGAATCACTTTCAGTCTCTATGGACTTACCCATTCTGGACAATTCATGTAAATGAAATCATACAATATGTACCTTTTGTGCCTGGCTTCTTTAATGCCACATGATGTTTTAAAGGTTATTTCCTTATTTTTTTTTATGGCTGAGTAATATTCCATTTTATGGATATACCAGCTTTTGTTTACCCATTTCTCAGCTAATAGACATCTGAGTTAATTCCACTTTTTGTCTATTATAAATAATGTTTCATGAATATTCTGTAAAAGTTTTCATAGAAATACGTTTTCAATTCTCTTGGTTACATATCTAGAAATATAATTATTGGGTTGCCTCATACAGTTTTGTAAGTCATACACTATACAACCCTGAGGATATCATTCACACTGTAGACACAAACTGTGTATCTTACATCACAGCCTTATTTGACGTGGACCTCACTGAGAAGGAAATTGATTTATTCTGCTTATTTCAGAAGTTAGAGTTAAATGTCATGACAGATTTGAATGGCCTTTGATGGCAGTTTTTCCCTAAATTAACAACATTTAAGTTAAGAATAGCTATGCTTCTCAAGGGACTGTTGCTTGTTAGGCTTAAATAAGACCAATATTTTCAGTCATAGTCAATAGTCAATATCCCAATCATTAGAGGATTAATATTTCTGCTTATGGGCCAACTCCATATATGCCCCTCCTTCACCCTACTGATACCTGCATCTTATATATCATACTCATTAGTAGTTCTACTACAGATTCAAGGAAGTAATGAGAAAAGTAAAAAAAAAGATTATATCCATTTGACTTCTCATTAGGAGAATTGATCTAAAAAGTTCAGGAGAAGAAAGGATTGAAGAAAAGACATGCCATTTTTATTCTCTTCAGTGATTATTTTTTCACTGTAGCCCTAATTCCTTACTACACTACTCATTTTTCTTAAGCAAATAGTCACCTAGGAAAATACACTAGTTAATTAAACTAAAAAGTAAAAGACAAAGTGTGTGCTTAACTCATAAGAAACTACCTGTAAGTAGTTGTTCTCATGTAGGTACTGAATTTACAACATGAACACACACACCCTCAACCATGTTTTACCATCGGTGGTTGTAAACCTGTGGGGTACTTTATTTGACCATTTTTCTTATTGTTTCAGCTGTAAGAATTATTAGTAAGGAAGTTTATAAAATTATTCTCAATCCTTGAGTTTTGTAGATATAAGGACTAGAAGCCGTTATTGTTCTCAGATTAAGGCAATAAATACTATCTTTAAAAATCAAAACCATTAATCCTAAGGAATAAGATATGTTTGGGGAACATGAATTACACAAAATGCCCCAAACTAAAATGTTTGGTATTATTTCAGAGATCACATCATGTTTGGATATTAAGACAAATTGACCTTCAACCTACTGCCACCTCTTAAGGGTAAAGGATCAAACTTAAAAACGGAGGTGCCTAATCATCCCTTACATTTTCTAGACAGTGTCTTCTGGTTTTCCACATCCCTGTTACTGAACTTTGCAATGTGGAGACCATGTTTCTCCTTCTGACACTTGGTCTCCATCTAAATCTCCATCCTTTCGCATGGATACACATTCCTCCTAAAACTGTCAATTCTTCCAGGAAAATAAAACGTTCTCTCACTTTGCTTACCATACTCACTTAGAGACTCTTCTCTTCTACGGTGGGGCTTTGAAATTAGTCCCACAGCCAAAAACTTTAGTATAAAGAAATAGGTTGGGAAAGTAGGTAATCTTACGGAAAAGGAAAAATAACACTGAGTTTAAGGAAAAAAAAAAACACAACTGTGAAAACAATAAAACACAAGTCCACTTTGGCCAGCAGCTTGTATGAAAACATTCACAATTGAACCAGAGGTTTAAACACAAAGAGGAAACATCTTAGGAAGAATTTTTCATCACAATATTTTATGACTGCTTCTACTCGTCCAACATAACAGAATTGGGGAGAAGAGAAAGTAGTGTTGCCATTAGGGTCAAATTACCAGAGGAACAAAGCAAGTGAATGTATCTTCAGTTCTACACAGTTCTGAAAACTTCAAGACAAAAATAAATTGCATGACCCCCTGGTAACTTCCACTACAACTTAGAGGAACAAATTGTTTGCCTCAAGCTGGGTGGAATATACATTCAAATCAAGGCTCTTGAAAGAAATTATTAAGTAGAGTCATATTAGCTTTCTCTGAAGCATACTCGTTTTCAGTATTGCTACTGTATAGACCAATTATGATACCTTTCCATGCTGAGAAATGATTGTTCTGCTAACACAGTTCTGGTAAGAATCAAAAACGCTGCATTTTTAACCTTAGGGGATTTTTGTTATTGTCGCTCCCTTGCCAGTTCCTTCACATGGAAAACATCTTCCATTAATCTAAATGCAAAATTTATTTCAGCTTTCCAAAGTTACTTGAAAAATGTTAAGCACAAAGCAATAAAGTTTTTATGCTCTTAAGACCACTAATGCTTTGAGCTTCATATTCATTTTGAAGAAATGAACATTTTATGGTTCACAGAGGAATAGCTACATGAATAATATCTGAGATTATAATGCATCTAGCAGAAAAAGATTAAGTTTATGTAAACTATTTAATCAGACGTGAAATTTTCTCCAGAGGATAAAAATTCTGACCTTACTGAAGTTTACTTTAAAAATATCTATATCATTTTTCTAGCAAGGGAACACACACTTTTCCAATTTATGTAATATAAATATTCATTAGAGAAAAAAACTTAACATAAGATGTACTACACTGACCCAACAAGCATGCTATAATGGAGAGCTCTATATTAGAGAGAGATTAGATGAGAAGAACTCTAGGTTGCTATTTGTTCCAAACTACTCAGCTATTAATTTCTAACCAATGGACAACCATTAGATGACTGTAACTGCTAAAGAGCATATGATTAGGTGTGTCATGCTAAAATCCTTATATTTTTATTAAATATATTTCCTAAAAGATAACATTTTTGCAAACACACAGGACTAAAATTGAATTAATAATATTTAATGCAATTTATGTATATTTGTCAAGTTAATTTTTATAAAAGATTCCAAACTTGGTAAATATAATAAGTGGTCTACCATTATTTTCAATGCCCACAGATATAAATATGACAGTAGGGCCTGGGGACCCCATATCCAACCCTCGATGACCCAGAACTGTCATTATTATTAGAAATGCTGGGGCTAACATTGTAACTCTACTATGGCTAGTTATCATCTTAACATGCATTGTAATATGAAAATACGTGTTTTCATTTCAACAGATCACTCATCAAAATTCATTTTTTTTGCAACTTATGTCTTACCAAGAGACTTAGAGAAGACAGTTATAAATTTTATTGCTTCATTCATAAAATATAAACATCTTAAAATTAGTTTTTATATTTTACAGCTTTTTGAAGACACAGCCATACTTCAAGCCAGTTTTAAACATTTCCTTTTTTAAAATTTTATATGCAAAACAAGGTTAATATAAGGGGAAAACAAAAAACTAGATTTCATGATACCAACTAAGGTATCAGATCTTTAAATAAAACATATAAAAATACTTAAACCGCCCTGACCGATTTGGCTCAGTGGATAGAGCATCGGCCTGCGGACTGAAAGGTCCCAGGTTCGATTCTGGTCAAGGGCATGTACCTTGGTTGCGGGCACATCCCCAGTGGGAGGTGTGCAGGAGGCAGCTGATTGATGTTTCTCTCTCATCGATGTTTCTAACTCTCTATCCCTCTCCCTTCCACTCTGTAAAAAATCAATAAAATATATTTTAAAAAATACTTAAACCAACAAATAAGAAAATGATTATTAAAGACACTAACTATAACCTGGAGAGTATTATGCTAAGCTAAAAACTCCAGTCAGAGAAAGATAAATATCACATGACCTCACTCATATATGGAACCTAATGAGCAAAATAAACTGATGAACAAAATAGACTCAGAGGCATAGAACCATGGAACAGACTGAAGAATCTCAGAGGGAAGGTGGGTATGGGTGTGGGTGAGGAGAGATTAACCTGGGAACATACGCATAGATGCACAGCCCATGGACACAGACAATAGTGTGATGAAGGCCTGGGGTGGGGTGGGTGGGATGGCTGGGCTGGTGGGGGTCAATGGGAAAAAAAACAAAACAAAGGGGATATCTGTAATACTTTCAACAATAAAGATAAATTTAAAAAATAAAAAAGACATTAATATGGAATTACAACACTTGCTTTTAAGAGGGTGGGTGAGGTGGAAGAAGGTGGGGATAAATGGTGATGGACTGAGACGTGACTTGGGATGGTGAACAGACAATACAGTGTACAGATGATGGCTTGTGGAATTGTGCACCTGAAACCTGTATATTTTTGTTAAACAGTGTCACCCCAATAAATTTAATAAGAAGGAAAGAAAAGAAAGAAAAAACAACAGTGAACTGAAATAAACACTTTTGATGATATACATGATTTTAAAAAAGAAGAAGAAATGTGGCCAGTGAGGACTGAGAAATGCTCTAGGTGTAAAATACACAGCAGATTTCAAAGACTTAATACAAACAAAGAATGTAAAATATCCCATGAAAAATATGTCAAAATGACAGTCTTTTGAATATATTGGGTTAAATAAAATATATTATTGCAATTTAAAAACACAAAAATACAAGTAGGTTATTAAATAAAATAATTTTTCAAAATATATCACTCAGTGAAATATTTTTAATTAAATGTACTACAGTCTATGTGTTTTAACTATGCCTGTGGTACCCTCACTAGTACAAAATTACAGCATGAAAATAAAATTGTGTCTTTTACTGGAAAAAGACTTGAAAACCAAACGGCGACAGAAAAAACTATCAGCCAGATAGAAATATGTAAAGAATGAATCCTATCAAACATTATTTATTTTTTATTTTTCATAGTAGAGAACCAAATAAAATTTTAATGAAATTAGGCTGTAGAGTAGTAGGGATATAAGCTTTACAAATAGAACATAGTGAAGAGATGTTAAAGAGAGTACAATTTCTTTAATTTGCCCCATCAGTCAAAAGAGAAAAGTTTTGTGAAGAATACCTAATAAGGTGTTGAACCTCTCTTTGTATCTCACTATATTTAAGTGCCTTATTCATTCACTGTTACATTATTTAGAGCACAAAATGACAGTCAGAGCCATGCATGAACAAAGGGTTGTTCCTGAGGCCAGGATTCTGACTTCCTACTAAGCTACTCACAATGTACTCTCTGAATCCAAAATTTACCTATTGAATCCCTTCAAATAATGTAATGATAACAACAGTAAGAAATAATGTTTTGGGGTCTATCACTTTGCATCCAGCTGGCTCCATCAGAAGAATGATATTTAAATCAATGGCTTCAATACGGTCACATAAATGCTTTGGTCAGGATAGGTACATGAGAATACAGAGAAAAAACATCTAATATTTTCACTAGTTCCTATATACAGGGGTGGGAAAAAGTAGGCTTACAGTAGTGAGTACATGTAACACAATTTATTCTTGTATTAGTTATTTATTATTGTATTTATTACTATTAACCTACTTTTACTCATATCAGTATATAGCAGAACTGGGATTAGCACAGATGTATTTTTAAAAACAACTTTATTAGAATTGAGGTATAATACACATAAAACAAAAATATACCCATTTCAGGTGTCCATTTTGGTGAGTTTTTTTCACGCGAGCGCACACACACACACAACCATTGCCACAATCAAGAGACAGAACATTTCCATCTCCCATGTTCCCTTATGCTGTTTTGTAGCCAACGTCCCCAAGCATGGTCCCAGGTAAATACTTTCTGCTAGTATGGTAAGTTGTTTTTGTTCCAGAATTTCACATAAGTGGAATCATAGAGTAAATACTTTTGTGTGTGTGACTTCTTTCACTTAGCACAATGTTTTTGAAATTCATCCATGTTGTTGTGCATGTCAGTAATTTATTTTTGTGTGCTTAGTAACAACAATAATCTGGGTATGCCATAATTCTCATCTACTAATGGACACAATTTGGCTACCATGAAAAATTTTTTTTCTGAACATTAGTGTACAAGTCTGTGTGGCCATAAGTTTTTATTTCTCTTGAGTAAATACCTAGGAATGGAATTGCTAGGTGATAGGATAAATACATAAGAACTTTATTGGAAAACTATTTAAAAATTTTATAAGAAAATGCTAAATTAGCCTGTCCAGTGTGGCTCAGTATTTGAGTGCCCACCTAGGAACCATGAGGTCATGGTTTGATTCCCAGTCAGGGCACAGGCCTGGGTCGTGGGCTCAATCCCCAGTGTGGGGTATGCAGGAGGCAGCTGATCAGTGATTCTCTCTCATCATTGATGTTTCTATCTCCTCCCCCTCTCCCTTCCTCTCTGAAATCAAGTAATATATATTTTAAAAATAAAGAAAATGCTAAATTAAAACAAATCTCTTGACCCAAGGTTTTATTATGATCCTAGGATGCATTCCTTCTCCACATATCCACACTTTAAAAATATTTTTTTTACTCAAACTAGTTGGCACTTCTTTCCCCTGATATCACGAGGTCAAGATACAAATGAATCAACAGCTTTGCAAGATCCAAATGGAAGAAGAGCTCCAACTGATCTGATTCAAGTTGTAGTAATGTCAACACTTGGCACTTGCAGAACGTCCTCTGAAACTCTTAGCAGGCACTCTTCCTCCCAGCTCCTCTTGGAAGGAAGTGGCCAGCAAAAAGAAGACGTCTGCTAGGGTGATGCATCAGATTTGACTCATTATTCTGCTAAAGGCTCTGGCATATGCACCATGGACCTGGCATGAGTGTATACAGGCAAATGATCTGGGAAAACCAACCATAGGGGAAGGAATCAAGCTAGGTGAGAACCGAATGCACATAGTCCATCCTCAGTGGGCACACCAGGTCCTTGCCCCACTCATGAGCTATGCCCTATCCCACTCACTGGTCATCAATTCAATTGTACTTCTCTTTCCCTTGTGAGCTAGGAACATATTAATGATCAAGTATAAGAATGTTTTTAAGGGGGAAAAAAAAAAAGCTTCCTATGGCCCTGACTCTGGACTTGTTCATGCATTGAAAGGAGAAGGTTAGGGAGGCCCTAAAAGTTAAACCTTCCTCTAATGGTCATACTACTTCTCCTATAAAAAGAAAGACATTGGGTACCAAGGAAGGAAGGAAGCCTCTTTGGCAACTACAGGACATACACCAAGCTCAAAAGTGCTCTGGTTTCTTCTGTCATGGACAGAATGTATATGGTGCCATTACTGTCCGCTCAGAGAAGTGCACACCTAGAAAATATCATTACTGAGTTGTAATATTGTCCACACTGCTTATAAGTTTATAGAGGAAAGGACTAAGGGGGAAGAGTGAATTCCTGCAGGGCGATGCACAGCAAATGAGACAGCTGAGAAGAACCTCCAAGGGTACTGTCCTGCACCATTCCTACATGGAGGTGTGGGGCGGGGTCCCCTTCTGGATATGCCTCCCCAAACCAGAGAGCCAACTTCACAGATTGCTGGGAAAACAACCAGTAACCACTATAAAATGTACTTCAAAGTTCCATCGAGCTTGTTAGAGTCACTCAGTCCTAGACTCTCTACAGGGGTTCCTAGTCACTTTATCTTATCTACTGTAATCATGTATTTGTGTTCTCATGCTGACTATGTCCTAAGAATTTCTTAGAGCCAAGATCACAAATGTCGTTTTCATAGCATCGTCACTCAGATTAAGGTGGCAGCCTGGCCTGTCAGGGTAGTAAGATACTCATTAAAAAAAAGTTCCAAAGAAGGAAGGTACCCTGATAAGTTCCTTGCCTTATACATGCACAGTGCATTCCTTAGCAGGCTGGAGAACTTTCTAATACTGTTCAAAGGGAAAAAACGATGGTCAGAGTCACGCTCAACAAAATTCATTTCTGACTCAGAAATGTGTTTCTACTCCCTAGCAGCAGCTGAATCAACACTGTTCACAGACAACAAACCGGATTATGAAAATTGCGTGAAAATGAAGCTCTTTGATGACATTTGCTACTGTTCTACTTAGCATTCCTTCATCATCTTTTCCTTACGAACACAGTTCCTCTTGAGATGCCCTTTCTCGACCTCTACAGTTGTTACTGCTCAACATAACTACAGTCTCAACAATGTCAAACCATTTCACAGTGACACTGTGTCTCAGGCAATGTTAGGCCATTGCCAACAAGTAGCGAGTAACCTGTGCTGACAACACATTACAGCCCTGCCATAAACAATCAGCGTCTCACTGAAGCAAAATGGAAGTCAAATTAGAGCAGAATATGTAACAACATGCATAGTAAATTGGCATAGCAGCTTGCTAAACAAAAACGGGGCAGCAGTCACACATAAGATGCAGAACAACAACTGTGCCACATTGTCCAAGCTCATGTCGGCCAGGAGTTGGGCCAAAGCCTACTTCTGCCAAGAAATCCCTGTGGGGTCTGATTGGGAAACCTCTGCCCCTTTCCGTGTTTTCAGCCCACCTCAATTCCTATGCTCTCACTCTGATGAGGATATAGGAAAATGATGCCAGATCTTTGGATTCACAGATGATGAGCAGTGGCATACGCTAAATAAATAAAGTAGGACAGGTGGGCAGAAGGATGGTGCAGCCACACAACTGCAGGGAGGAGGAAGGTATGACCCATATGTAAGGCCTATGTATGCTTAAGGAAAAGAATGACTTCCAATGTGAGTCAGTGGTAAGGGGAAGATATGAGTGATCAACAATGAAGGTGGAGAACTACTGCTACAGGGAACACGGAGCAATGGGGTTTCTCAGAGGTGCAGCCAGCATTTCACCTGGAAGACCTCCCCTTAAAAAAGCAGGGCCCAAATTCTAGGACTAGGGCTGGTAGGGCCAGGGCTAAAAGGAAGACTGAAGTCTTGAAAGGTCACTGGAAAACAATGGAGACCAAGGCAGAGGCCAGACATCTTCTCTCATTACAAGGTGGGGGTAGGACTACCCATCACAGATGGGACACAAACATGAGATGTGCTGTGATCCACCCAACAAAAGCCAAGCTGAGGGGCCAGGTGGGCTGATTGGGAAGGTGGCTCGCCTTCTGTAGCTCTCCTCCAGATTAGGAGCCAGGGTCAGTTAAGACATGCCTCAGTCCCTACCATGCCTCTGCCGGGAACCTGACACTGTGATGGGAAAGTAACAGCCAAACACACAGGAAGGGAGATAAATAGACCCACCTGGGAGGAAACAGGAGACAGAAAGGCAACAAGTAAAAGCCAAGTTGTCCTTATAAGTCCCATAAAAAGATGGACTCAACAAAGGCGGTCTATTTTCTGAGTGCAACAGATAGCACAAAGCCCCAGGACCCGGATGCAGCCCTGACAGACAGCGCTCACATTTCATTCTGAGAATGTCTCTGTGCACAGGCAGGCACAGTAGTTTGGCAGGCCCCTGGCAGGCAGGAGGCCATTTTTTGTTTATGGACCATGGAGCGAAACCAATCCTCAACCACTACAGTGGGGCCTTGACTTACGAGTGTCCCGACTA
The DNA here is from genome assembly GCF_963259705.1 of Myotis daubentonii. Taxonomy (NCBI): domain Eukaryota; kingdom Metazoa; phylum Chordata; class Mammalia; order Chiroptera; family Vespertilionidae; genus Myotis; species Myotis daubentonii. The sequence goes on from NC_081843.1 coordinate 30,421,546, forward strand.
ACGAGTTTTTTGAGATACCAGCTGTCTCTCCAACGATTTTTTGCATTGAGTTGACAGAGTAATTTGAGTTAACGAGCTCCTTAATGAGCTTGGTCTCGGAACGAATTAAACTCATAAGTCAAGGCCCCACTGTATATCTTGCCCTTCATGACTGGAGCACGAAGGGAGGGGCGCCATCATTGGTGCCTGTATGGCCCTAACTTCTTGCCACACACAACCCTTCAGAAAAGCCGAAGAAGAGAGTCCTAGTTTATTAACCCAACACACTGCAAATCTAATTAAAGTCAAATACACAATACTCTCTTCAAAATCCAACTGTTCTTTACAGAAACGTCAAGGAGGAAGGGAGCAGAGTGGAATGGCCCCACGAAGGTAATCAGAATTCATCTTCAGGGACTCATTCCCGATTACTCGCAGCTCATTATCAGCGCTCCGTGTAGTGGGAGAATACCTGGAGACGACATCATTAGCATCCTGCACATTCATTATGCCACAAACGGAAACACCACCATAAAGAAGCCCTGGCATTCAGGGGAAAATAAGACTCCAGTCCCTAGTTCCAGTGCACTTAAGTCTATTCGACTTTTAAGACGTGGGGGAAGTTGCAGGTTGATTCTGCACAGAGCTTAATAATTAATAAAACTGAGCATTACTCCATTTTAGCATATACAATTAAGAGTCTTAAAAACCTTGGAAAATGGTTTATGCTCACCATTTTAGTTTTGACAACACAAGGTAAATGGTGCTTTTGACAAACATGATTTAGTATGTAAGACAACAATAATCAAATTAGCCATATAAAAGTTCTGTCTCTTCCCATAAGCCAGCTGAAGCAAAGAGCAAAACCTCCCAAAGCAAAACTAATAAAACAATAAAGAGTTGGAAGTTAAATTGTACAATGGGAGCTTTTAAAGAATATTACCATGAAACCGTCTCTGAAAAAGAAAGTTCTTCCCACATCAGCAAAGGTATAAAATACATCTGGGAGAAAGCCTTGCTTGCCAAAGGAGTGTAGACATTTAGGTCATTTATTTGCTGGGCTTTGGTTTGGAATGCAAATGTTAAAAGCAACATCACAAGAAGAAAAGTGGAAAAGAGAAAGGTAATCTGTTCTGTCATTTAAATTCTTTTTTATGATTAGCCTAACCATTTGTTTTTATAAGGCCAGCAAGGTGGCTTCGGATCCAGAATGCCCACTGTTTTCAATGGCTGGATTCCTGAAGGCAGGTGAGAGGGATCAGGGTCCACTGAGCCCTGCTCGGCCACTCTCTTTCTGAGTTATGACCAGGATTGCTATGCTATGCTAAGAAGAAAGGGCCATGACCCTTTCAACCAAAAACATCACAAGCCATTTTTAGGGTTTAAAACACACACACATGTGGAAACAGCCCAGGAGGCAAAACTATCTGCCCATTTCATTCAATAGAGAAGAACCATTTACTCTTATCTGTGAGAACACTTAGGTGCACAAGGTGTGACCAAGACAACGTATTTGTAGAACTTGTTCTTAAGAAGCTTACAGACTAGCTCATACAAGGAAAAAGACAAGAATAAAGGAAAGCTTTATGGAGGCAGCAGCTTTTGAAGCATTTGCCAAAAAAGGAATGGTGACATTGGAACATGTAAAAACATAAGGCACCTGAAATACAGGGAGCAGCGAGTCATCAAAGCAGGGAGGCACTGGGCGCTGGGGAAGAACATTAAGTGATTACATTTGCTTGTATCAGCAGTTCTCAAACTTGGTCAGGTTACAAAGCACCTGGAATTCATGATGCTCTCTGCAAAACAAGAAGCTATTTGTAGAGCTTTATGGAATAATGAAATATTAATCACTCTTAAGAAGGAAGAAGAATCTAATCTATGTTTGAAAGCATAGGAGCAAAGACTGGAATGAAAGAAATAATTTAAATTACATTAATGATTACACTTTTTATCTTATCGACAAAACAAGACAGTTGGAGTTTTACAGAGGAGTTCAGGTTGCACAGGGCCAATGTTTAGCAGGAGCCTGGCTATTTCCAGCCTCATGCTATGGGAAATTAGGTACCAAAACTTAATCTTACACTGAAAACAATTTAAAAACTAAATAAAATTAATTTTAAAATATCCTTCTGATTTTCTATGGCCATGTAATAAGCAATATTCAGGCTAAAAATAAAGCAAAGAGAGGAAAACAAAAATTTCTAGTTTTTGCCTTAACAACATTTGCCAAACTGGGTTGAACTTCTGCTTTGGTTTCAAGTCCACACAAATCCAGAGGTCAAGAGCCCACCTAAGGTGAGAAATCTAATAGGAGACTTCCCAACAGAGCTGGACATGAAAAACATGCACCTTTAGTATCAGCTGAACTAGAAATAAGCTACCTTCCCCCACAAGTAAATTCAATGAAAATTTCCCATTTCAAATATTACTCTTGAGGAAAAAAGACTCCTCTGAAAATTCATACTGACAGAAACCATCATTTAGATTTAATGTCTTAACTAATATGGAGTAGGCTCAAGCTGAGAATGTTAACAAGGTCCCATGAAATCAGATGCCTGATAAAAGTCATTCTGTATCCCAGGTATCAAAGAATTCTTAGAGAAAGGCCACGAAAGCAAATAATTCAGAATCAAAAATCACTAAACAAGCAAGGAACACAAGAGTGTAAGTAAAAGCTAGCAGATACAATGAACAGATAAATGAATCAATGCTAATGTTTCAGATATTGAAATTTCAGTCACAGAATATAAAATAAGCATGTTTAAAGTTTCTAAGAGAAGAATCTTAAAAAGAGTAAATCACTTTGAAGAAGTAAAAAATATATAATTTACTTTGTGGATGCCAAGGATAACATAGGGTAGATATAAAAATGGCATTTTCCTAGCTGGCATGGCTCAGTGGTTTAGCATCAACCTTTGAACCAGGAGGTCATGGTTTAATTCCTGGTAGGGGGCACATGTGGGCTCAGTCCCCAGAGTGGGGTATGTAGGAGGCAGCTGATCAGTGAGTCTGTCTCATCATTGATATTTCTCTCTCTCTACCCCTCTCACTTCTTCTCTGAATCAGTAAAAATATATAAACAAAATAAAAAATAAAAAAAATAAATGTCATCTTGTTATACCAGAAAGTAAGAAAGTACTCTTAATGATAGCAGCACACTATAAGGACATAGGAGTCAGTTTAGATGCATCTACCACCGGCCAAATCTGGATCACTTGCATTAAAATAATTAACTACTAAAATGATGGAATACTAAAATAACTAAGTAGAGTAATGAATTCAAGATGGCTGGGGAAAATGGTTATATATTTATATTGACTAAATAAATCTAAAAGGGGGAAAAAGTAGAGCTCTTGCTTGCATTAGAATATTGAGGACTGGTAAATTAGAAGGAAGTAGTAGAGCTTTTAAAAATCATCATTTTTTAGCTATTCTGATAAAGTCTGAGTCAGGCAACAGTCATCAATAATTTATAAACACTGAGGAAAATTCTGATGAGAAATTTTGATAATGAATTTTATCTGTATGATCTTAAACTGTCTCCCAGGGATTGCTTAATAGTTCCATGGTTTAAAAATAGTAATTGTGCAGCAGAAAAACTGGACAATACCTTAACTGGATGATCAAAATTAATATCAGCAGTAAGGGACAGATGAATATTGTGGGTCTGAGGATGTCCTAACCTGAGAAGGGGCTTCACTTATGTAGTATTCTAGCCAGGAATTTATAGCCTCAATATAAATGTCAAATAAGCCCCAAAAGATAAACTTTTTATTTCAGAACAAGGTGTGGGGGAGGAGAGGAAAGCTGTATATTTTAAAACTGCCAACGTTAAAAGAAAAAAACATGAAAATATTTCAGATTAAAGAAGGCTAAAGAAATATGACAACTAAATGTAACACTTGACCCTACTGTATTGAGGGGGAAAATGCTACAAAGGAAACGGTTAAATCAACTGGAAATACTGGGATACTGACATTAATTAAGCAAAAGTACTATACCAATGTTGTATTTACTAAAGTTGATAATTATGCTGAGGTTATGGAAGAGACTATTCCTATTCTTAATAACTATAAACATTATTTAGAGTAAAATGTTATAATGTATACAATATACCCTCAAATAGATCAGGAAATATGTATCTGAGATAAAATGCAAATTATAAAGCGAACAGAATAAAATTACAAAGGTAAATCTGAGTAAAAATCATATAGCCTTGTGTAAGATTAAAAAAGTGATTCTTGCAATATTTTTTAAATGTGAAATGATCTCCAAATAAAAAAACTAAAATTTTTTAAAAAGTGTATAAATAATCAAATATTAAATCTCAGCAAGCAAGTTTAACAACAGATTAGATACAAATTAAAGACCAATCAGAAAACTGGAAGATAAATAAAAGGAATTTTCTAGAATGCCATGAAAATAATATAGGAGTCATGGAAGAGAGAGAAAGGAGGCCTAATAAACATCTATTCTTAGTTTCAAAAGAGGAAAGAAGAGAGAGAATGTGGAGTAGGCAAAATGTGAATAAAATTCAAACAGTTTTCAAAAACTGATGAGAAATACCAATTCAAAAATGCAACAAGCCAAAAAATTCTGAGCAGGACATCTAAAAAGAAATTTAAACCTAGCTGCATCACAGTTAAGCCTCAGATCACTAAAAACTAAAAGACTTAAAAACAGCCAGAGAAACTAAAAGGACTTAAAAGACTTAAAACTAAAAGAACAAATTATACTCAGTGGAGCAACAATTGAACAACAGCTGAGGTTTCAGACACAATGGCAGTACAGCATTTGAAGACACTAGAAGGATGTCCTCAGAGCTAAAAGAAAATTATAAACCAAAAAATTAATGAGTAAAAATAATCCTTCCAAGTAGAGAAATCTCTAAAATGATACAAAGGATTACATAGAATGAAAATGATCCAAGATGGAAGGTGTGAGATGCAAGAAAACAGGAAGAATAAAAATGGAAAAATCTATGGTCAATTCTAAACAAATTACAGCTATACAAAATTATGAAGATAATACTATACAATTATGATGATAAATGCTGGGTTTCAAAAACAGAAATAAGATGTAATATAACAAACAGGAAAGAGGATAAGGAGATTTCAAGTGTTACAAGTTCCCTATATTAATCAGCATCTTTCTTCTCCTCTTGAATAACTTGAGACTTTGGCAAATTCCTATAAAATTTCTAGAGTAACCATCAAAATAATTGAAATAATGTACATAATTTATAAAATAATTGAGAAAATTAAAGGGAAAATAACTCAAAGTAAAGTAAGAAAAGGGAGGAGAAAGAAATATAGATAAGGCAGAAATAGAAAGCATAAAATAAGTCTACTAGTAAGTGCATCAGTAATTACAATGAATGTAAATACACTAAAACCTCCAAGTTACAAGATACAGTTTACTTCAAGATAAAGATTGGCTTAAAAAATCAATTTGCCAGTGCTTGTAGAGACATGCCTAAAATGTAAGAAAAGTCACAAGTAAAAAGATACTTTTAAAAAATCAGGGAACCCGGAACTAGAAGTATGCTACTGTAGCTGTAATAAAATCAGGCTAAGTAAACTTTAAAGCAAAAAAAAAAAAATCTATATATTAAAAAGGTCATTAGAATAATAAATTATTCCTCAGGAGGACCTACCAAATCTAAAAATACCAGCAATGTTACATAACCTTGAGAAAAGAAATACACGTTTATAGCAAAATTTGAGAGCACTACAATGCACAGTCATACTTTAATGTACCCCTCTCAATAATTAATATAAAAAATAAGTGTTAGTAAATACGGTCTCAACAACAAAATTAAATGCTTGATTTAGCCCTGGCTGGTGTGGCTAAACTGGTTAAGCATCAGCCCATGAACCAAGAAGTTGCTGGTTTGAATCCTGGTCAGTGCACATGCTGGATTTAGGGCTTGATCCTAGTGGGGGGCATGCAGGAAGCAGCCAATTGATGTTTCTACCTCACCAATGTTTCTCTCTCAAATAAAAAAACATCTATTTTTTTTTTTAATGAAAAAAAAAATGCTTGATTTACTGTACAAATAAATAAAACTAAATTCAACTACTGCAGTTTTCTAAGTCTATAGATTACTTTGGACAACTAACAACATAATGGACCATCAAATAAGTCTCAACAAATCACAGAAGTAAATAATTAAACCTAAAGAAGTTGTGAAAAAGAAATAATAATAAAGTTATGAGCAAAAACTAAAATTAAAAAACACACAATGAAGCATATAAACAATAAAGAAATAGTCAAAGCTATAAAAAGTTAGCTCTTTGAAAAAGCTAAAAATATTGATAAATTTTCAGCACGACAAAGAAACAACAAAAAAATAGCACAAATAAACAACTGACAGGAAATGAGGACAATTAATTACAAAGTAGCAGATGTTATAAAAGGAACAGAAGGTATTTAAACTAATAAGTTTAAAAGCTTCAATAAAATAGACATGTTACTGGAAATATAAAACAAAAAATGATACAAGAAGGAATAAAATATCTGAATGGTATTGAAATGGAAAGAGAAAAAAAAATTTTTTAATCTTCCCATAAAGAAATTCTAGTCTCAGATGGTTTAAATCAGGAGTTGACCACAGGCTAAATCTGGCCTGTTACCAATTTTGTAAATAAAGTTTTATTGGAACACAGCAACATATGCATTGTCTATGGCTGCTGTCACAATACAGTGGGACAAGGACCTGCACACAGATCATGTGGTTCACAGCCTAAAATGTTTACTCTCTAATCCTGTATAGAAAAAAGTTTGACCCTCAGTTTGAAGAATTCTACCAAATGTCAAAGGCAGAAATAAATCCACTATGCAACACATTTTATTAGCTTAATACCAACCCTCACAAAGACAGTTTGAGAAAAGGAAAATTGTATTCATCAACTTAGATGAAATAAGAAAAACTAAATAAAAGTCAGAAAACTGAATACAGTATGGTATGTGGAATGATGTGTGGAAAATATAACACATCATTATTAATTTTGGTTTCACTGAGGAATTACAGATGATTTAACAACAGAAAACCAATTATTGTATTTTATCACACTAACAGATTAGAGGAAAATCATATCATTTTGAGAAAAATTGTATCATTTCAATAGATACAGAAAGTGTGTAATAAAATTCAACAGTTATTCATGACTAAAATTAAATCTTAGCAAACTAGAAATAGAAGGGCACTTCCTTAATCTGACAAAGGCTACCTAAAAACAAAACAAAACAAAACAGCTTATATCTTAATTCTTGGGAAACATTCAAGGTGCTTAATGTCTTAGTAACTGGGTAAACCAAGAGGAAATAAAAGTAAAAGGTTAGAAAACAAAAAACAAAACTGATATATATATATATATATATATATATATATATATATATATATATATATATATACACACATATATATGTATATATGTATATATATTACATATACTAATATATACTATATATTTATAAATATGTATGAATGATATGACTGCATACACAGAAAATCAGGTGAAGTTGTGAAAAAACTTACTAGAATTAATAAGTTTGGCATGGTTACTAGATTCAAATTCAATACACAAAAATCAAATACATTTTTATAAACCAGCAATTAATTTTAGGACAAGTAATTTTTCATTGTGGTAAAATTCACCATTTAACCATTAAGTGTGCAGTTCAATTGCATTAAGTATATTATAGTTGATAATGTTGTGAGCCATCACTACCATCTATTTCCAGATAATACACACACACACACACACACACACACACACACACACACACACACACCCCACAAGGAGATTGTACTTCATCCCTATCCCATTGGCAAAAATTAAAAAATCTAACACTTATGAATATTGATAAGATCGTGAAACAACTGCATAATGTTTACACTGATAGTGAGAGTATAAATTGGTACAGTTACCAGCAAAAACAAAATCATTGTTTAGTGATACAAAGATAACCTTTAAAGAAATGTTTATTACTAGCAATTCATTGTAAGTGTTCAAATAGCAAATCATGTATACTGTCGAAGAAGTGGACTGGTGGCTTTAAAATTACTGTCAGTTTCCATCATGCCTCCTTAATGACAGGCAAGTGTATTAAATTATTAACACAAATTCCTCAAAAGAGTTAGGGTTAAATACTACCTTGATAAAGTTACTGTGTCAAGAGTTTTCGGAACTGTGATCCTTCTAGGTTGTCTTGTGTTTATTTTTAACAGCTAAGTTTAAAGTTCATGAATAGTTCAAGGACAAAGGATCAAAACACCACTCCTTTTCACTGAAAACTGACCGCTCTCTGAACGATCCTAGTGATCATGAATACAGGCAGAACCATTTTAGAATGGAAAAGTCATATGCATATCAACTGCATTAAGCAGTGCCTGTGTTGACATGACATTGGTTCTTGCTGCCCCTTAGTTAGCCATAGGACTGTTAAAAATGTGTGCTTTTGAGAGATGAGAAGTTCAAAACCTAAATGAGCATTTTAACCAGTGAATCCTTCAAAATGGATTCCTGTGTGATGCTATAGCACAGAACATTCTCTTTAATACAAGAGAATATGGCTTGGATGCTGGATTTCATTTAAGGGTTCATGTTTAAAGGTAGTTTACATGTCCTGAATGGCATTACCCAACCCCACAAGGGCCTCTCTAACTTAACTTTTAAAACAACTTGAGTTTAACAAAGACTTCTTAATAATATGAACATGGGCTTATGTTATTAGGTAGACAAAACATCTAGAGTAATATTTACAGTATGATCTTTCTGTATTATGAGCACTGCTGTGTAAGGAAATATAGGAAGATCAGGAGATAATACATGAAAATGTTACTTGCAGAAAATGAAGGAACAATAGATAGCTTTATGTTCTTTTTAATTTTAATCATTTATATTTAACAGATCATTGCTATATACGTAGATCTATCTATCTAGCTAGCTAGCTAGCTATCTCTCTTGATTTCAGAGAGGAAGCAAGAGGGAGAAAGAGATAGAAACATCAATGATGAGAGAGAATCGCACCCCAATGGGGATCAAGACTACAACCCGGGCATGTGCCCTGAACAGGAATCAAACCATGACCTCCTAGTTCATAGGTCATCGCTCAACCACTAAGCCACACTGGCTGGGCCAGATCATTGCTTTTAACACAAAAAATACAATGGAATAAAACTGTACTATTCAAGTGGATTTCAGACTAAAACTATTAGTTCCTGGTTCCGTGTGTGGGCCCTGCTGATGGAACAGAGACTGAAATTCCTTAATGGATCTTCTCCTCTTTTAGTCCCTTCAGCGGTCCAGACTGTTGAGTGCCAGGTGGGTGAGCAGCCTGCCGGCCAAATGTGCTCAGCCCTGTCTGCCTATGTTCTTTCTACTCTTCTGCGTTTCCCAACTTTTCTGTAATGAGCCTATAGGGTGATGGGCCCATTATAGAAAATAAAAATGTTAAATAATGATAAGTAATGTATATAAAAATAACTCACATAGCACCTAACACATAGTATGAGCACAATAGAGGGTTGGGGAAAAGCAGGTTTACAACTGTGAGTATGCAAAGCACAGTTTATTCTTGTATTATTATTATTTGTTAATTATTGTATTATTTTAATTATTATCCATATGAATAACTGTAGACCTACTTTTGCCCCTCCCTGTAAATGCTAATACTCTTACTATTATTATCTATATAAAAGGTAAGGGTAGGCCCAGTCTAATTACTTGAAAGTCAACTGAAGCTCATCAACTCATAATAAGCTTGGTTACAAATCAAATGTATTAAATGAGTCAATGCTATTAAGAGTAGACATGTTGAGTGGAAAAGATTTGTAGCATTACCCTTTTGTTGATGATGTGTGAATCAAAAGGGAGGCAATGTCTCCAGAAGACCATACTCATTGTTTTTGAGTTATCTTAAAAATGAAATGTGCCATGTGTCACTGCTTTGGGACAAGTTATAACACAGTTGGGAGGAACAGCATATTTATCTTTTAGAGCTGACTCACCACTTTCACCAGGGAAGTTGAGCCTAGATAAGACCCTGTGATGTGGTGCATAATAAAGAGCTCTAGGAGGGAGTATCTGTAAGATTAAATGTCTTAACAGTTATCATGTACTGAACTAATGAAGAAACCCAGAAATCCTGGGGCCCCAAATAAGATTTCCAAACCTATTTTTAAGCTGAATCACCACTAGTGCCTGATCAACCTTCAGACAAACACAGCACAGCATATAAACCACTGTTTCTATCCACTTCTGTGTTTTCTAAACGTATTTGTATACGCTAACACACACTCTCCCTCCCCTTTCTTAAGGAGAACTGACTATGGAAGCCTGGCTAAAGGCTCTCATTTTGTAAAAGATGCCAACATAGTTGTTTTAAAGTAAAAAAAAAAAGTAGTTGCACTTTTGTACTCAGAGACCTCTTGTTTTAATTTATGCAAAGCTTAAAACATTTTGTTAGGCCTGAGTGAGACCATCTGTGCAAGAAATAAAGGGTGCCTAAGGGTAAAATAGGCAAGAACAGTAATGCTGAATGTGTGGAAGGCGGTAGGCAGCCTAAGGGTTTTGCAACTACTGCTGTGACCTTTACTACTTTAGAGAAGAAACAAGGGTAATTTCCATATATTGGCTCCTCTAGAAAAAGCTGGCATTTCTCCCCTCTTGCTCTTTCTTTTTTCCTCATTCCTTAATAATAAGTTGGCAAAGCGGATTCTACATAGAGAACAGAACTACAACCAGTTTTGAGAATCATGCGTTAACACACACACACACACACACACACACACACACACACACACACACAGGAACATGGTTTGAAGGAAGAGAGATCAAGCAAATGAGGGGATGAAAAATTAGGATGAATGAGATTAATTCAGAAGGGACAATGAGAACTGTCTCACAGTTGTCATGTAGAAAGAAGGAATACAGAAATGGACTGCATAATACTGATGTCAGGCACTTTGTAAAAAGTATGCATATTCAAGTTTATGTAATTGTTTAGTGATATTTAATGTGGGAATGTTACCTGATTTGTATAACACACAAAGTAAAATATGGACTAATAGAGCCCTGGCTGGTGTTGGGCACCATCCTGTGCACAGAAAGGTTGCTGGTTCAATTCCAGGTCAGGGCTTTTGGCTGAATCCCCGGTAGTGGGTATGCAAGAGGCAGCCGATCTAAGCTTCGCTCTCGCATTGATGTTTCTCCTCTCTCCCTTTCCCTTCCTCTCTCTAAGAAAAAAAAAATTGAATAGAAATATTTTTTTAAAAGACTAATAGAAAAAAAGGAGAGAAAAGGGGAAGTAGGTAGAAATGAAAGTGGAAGCAAGAGATCTTCAAAGGTGCCACGAATGACCTCTGAAGATAAGGGACTGGCAGCCCCTGGCAAGGTCTAGTATCACCGGGACAACCACTCCTCGTGGGCCCTATTGGGGAGAGTGGGTCAGATGCCTCACAGTCTCTCCCACCTCACAGTCTTCTCTGTGAATGTATGGAGGTTTGCAGGTGGGTGAGAAGGTGTCAATGCCACCGGTGGTGGAGATCTGGCATCTGTGTCTGCTCACTATGACCAAGATGCCTTCTGCAACCACACTGTACTTACACTGTGTCTGCCAAGATTTCCCTCCTTAACGCCAGCCTTGGAAGAGCAGGGGCATCTGGACCAAGGTCCCTACAGAATAAGGGGCACACCATTCCCAAGCTGAACAAGTGATTCTGACCGCAAGAAAACAGGCTTAGCTCCAGCAGCTTCCTCCAGCTTCCGCTGAATGGCCAAGCGTCCTGAAGGAGCATTTCCTCCACCCCAGCAGCTCTGGCAGCTGAAGGCCCCCGGGCACTGGTTTAATGCAGGTGTGTTACCAAAGCCTTTCTCTGTAAATCAAAGCTTTTTTCAGAGAGAGGAACATTACTCTTTAAAATGATGGCTTTCTTTCTACAACTCTAAAATTAACATTACAAAGGCCTGACCTTATGTGCATTAAGTATTCCCCAAAGAAGCACAAGAATATTTTGTGAGTTGGTTCATATTGCATTTCTTGCTTTTGATTACCTTGGGGACTTATTAAGGAATCCGTGCTTTCCCCCCTCCCATTTTTCTTACAGGCGTTCCACAGGGGCTGGGGATGAAGGAATGGGGAGAGAACTCAAACCAAGGGTGTAATAGTCACATCAAAGCCAAAAATACTTTTATTTACCAAGAGAAATGTTTAAAAACTTCAAAAAAGTAATAAGCACTTTTATCTAGGGGATATATTTTACGAACATTTGTATATAGCTACAGTGTATGGCTAAAAATAAGATCTTTTATATTGAACTTTTTAGGGCATTGAATTAACTTTAAAACAAAGGCATGTATATAGTGTTAAGGCACTAGATGTTCTAAAAAAATTAAAACGATTCCTGTTATTTTTCCCCTTATGGACCTGATTCCATTCCTGTTGTCTAGAATTTTATGTACAAATCAAATGGATAAGGAAAGTATGTATTAGGGGGACTATGCTTATAAAGATATCATTTGAGATAGGAGAATCTATGTCTCATTTCAGAATTCAGGACCATGAATCTGCATGGTAATCTAGGTCCAAAGGAGGTCAAAAATCCTGGCTGGAAAGGCCTCCCCTAATTACCTACACTTCATACTTACACAATGCCACTGACATTGTGAATTCTCCAACGCCATGGGGCTGGGGGTCATTGTTAAATATTTCCAGAGAGCAAGGACTTAACCTTGGATTCAGACCACCTCACTACTGTTCTTCAAAACCCAAAGTGGACATAGCGCTCAGGTTTCTTTCTCCTAAGGATAAGCTTTGACTTATTTCAGTCACAAGCAAAAGGTAATTTCCGCCCCCAACTGACTTTTTAGAGAGAGTGGAAAGGGAGGGAGGATGAGACAGACAGAGAAACATCCATGCAAGAGAGACACGGAGACATGTCTATTGGTTGCCTCCAGCACTCAGGCGCCCAAACTGAGGCTAGGGATAGAATCTGCAACTCAGGCATGTGCCCTTGACCAGGAATTAAACCGGTGACGCTTCGTTGCTGGTGTGGACACTTAACCACTCAGCAACATCAGCCAGGGCCTGATTGAAAGGTAATTTAAATAGGAATCCATTTTACTGAAACTCTTGATTTTCTATTATAAACATTATGTAGACTTATCCAACAAGAAGAAAATGAATCACCCATAATCCCATGAGTTTAAGGTAGCCACTGTGAATGTTGTGATGTCTGTCTTTCCAGTGTTTTTGATGTTTATTTTCCCAAATTAAGTTACCATGTTCTGCATCTGTTATAAAACCAGGGGTTCATATCCAATACCAAAAATGGAAGTCTTGAGAAGATAAACCATGTATAGGCTGGTGATAAAAACACAAGGAGCCAAAACTAGTATCAAGAAGGATAGTTTCTGTAATGATGTGAGTCACACAGAAAGGGGGGATGCAGAGCACAGTGAGACCCTCTAGGTCTTGTTCCGTATTTAATTCACTCCTTCTGCTGCCAAGACTATAAGTGCACTGCCTTCATTTATCATCTATGTAGCGCCTTCCACATGCCAAGCACATTACAAAATTCTCATGAAAACCACATGACATAAGTATTATGAAGCACTATTTTATAATAAAGGAAACTCAGACTCATAAAGTTGAAAAACTTTCTCAGAGTTGAAGGGTGGTTCAGGGGATATTCACAACCAGATGTGTCTGACATCAAAGTCATTGCTACTAGTTAAAAGGCTACGTCAATAACACCCAGGGCTCTGGAAGATGCACCCTAGTGAACCCAGCTGTGTCGCATTACGTCTCCTCCTCTGGTCCAGAGCCTATACTCCTTGCTACTGTGGCTGGGAGATTCTGGCTGCTAGGAATATCAGGGTCACTCCAGCCAGCCCAGGCAGCCTCTAGAACTACACCAGTCCCCAGTCATCTCTGTGTTCCACACTCACAGCTCTAATTCTACTGGGCAGCGAGTCACAAATCCCCTGCCCGACGATCCATCTCACCACTATTTAAACCACAGCACCACTTACATTCATGTGTTTATGCTGTACAGTGTGCAAATACAGACAGGAGAGGGCCTCGACCATCTCAGTATCTCCCACATTCTTGGGTACACTGCCTTACAGACACTACAGATGCTCAATAAACACAATTAATTTTTCAGAAATCCCAGACTGGCATGGTTCATGAATGAACCTTTCCATCCACTCTTAAAAATTAGCTCTTAGGGCAGGTTCTACATAAATGTATATGGCAGGGAAGAGGAAAGAGATAAGAAGGCATTAAAATTATTATTCTTGGTTTCTTAAACTACAGAAGAGATGTAAACAATCATCTTCTCAAAAGACAAATTGATGAACCAGAGTAGGTCCTGAGGCTGCCAAGGAGAGCAGTTAGGGATACCTGGGGGTATTTGGGGGCTGGAGGAGATACTGGAGAGGGAGGGAGGCAGGGAGTTTGTGGGAAATTGAAAGGAGGCTGATGACTAAGGAGATTCTGAAAATTTGGACAAAGGACACCAAATAGTATCTGGACAAGGAAACATCAGGAATCTATTATATGGGTAACTGCCTCCCTCCTGCCAAGTTACCTCAACACCAACATGAGCTCTCCCTCTGAAAGCAAATACTTAATTAGGAGTCTATACTAAACTAGTGGCCTGGTGCATAGAATTTGTGGAAGGGGGGGGGGGCATGTTTCCCTTAGCTCAGCCTGCATCTTCTCCAATCAGGAACCCCTTGGGGGATGTCCGACTGCCGATTTAGGCCCAATCCCGGCCTGATCTCGCCCCCAACTGCCCTCCCCTGCCGGCCTGATCACCCCTAACTGCCTCTGCCGCATCCCCCACCACCATGGCTTTGTCCAGAAGGAAATCAGACATCCGGAATTAGCATATTACCCTTTTATTAGTATAGATGATACATGGACAGCTGTGGCATGTTACTATCTGATCAGGCCTAAACCACACACACACGCACACACACACGCACACACACACGCCTGCATTGCTCTGATGACATATGCATGCACACCTTGTTTCTCTGCAGCTTAGAAAGTGGTGTAAATAAGGAAGGATAACTGAGGGAAAAAAAGCTGGGTAGAGGAAGATGAAAATTTGTGTTTATGAATGATACTCAACACATCTTAGCCTTTTCATAGTATAAAACAACAACAAAAACCAAGGAGAGAGGCGCTGTCTACTGACAAGGAGAAAACATAAACGTAACACAGATTCCGTGGTGCTGAGAAAAACCCACTGAAAGCCTCCAGCTGATTGGATGGGACGAAGGCTGGCGAGATGTAGGAGCACCTTAAAGTTAGGCGGAGGACCTGAGAAGCTGAGAAAGGAAAGCAAGTAAGGGGGGAGGAAGGAGCAGTCCAAGACCCAAGATAGCAGCCGCACTGCAGATGGACAGGGCACCACAGGAAAGGCAGCCTGGCATCAGCGCATCGGAAAGTCCTTGCCAGCAAGGCAAAGGTGGGCAGCACTAACACTCCTCTGCTCCCTGGGCCTGCTGGAGACATATAATGAAACACAGTCCCTTTGGGGTGGCCCCTGGGTAACGTTTTCACTTCTCCATTCCATTTTCAGTGTAGGTCGAGATTTTTAAGAAGACAGCAAGCAGCACTCCAGTCCCAGGTGACAAGATTTGCTCAGATTTAGTCTTTGAATGTTGCAAATTAAATTCCCTCATCAGGCCTCTAATCACTCTTACCAGATGGGGCTTGCGCTCAATTTTGGATCCACAGGAAATTTAATGGTTATTGTTTCTGTTTAAATAGGAGATTATTGCATTTTAATAAGTTCTCTTTGGGACTTGCAGCAACAATAGAGCACTATGAATTACTGTAGATAGCTGTTACTGCATGCTGGGGAAAAATCAAGTTACTAAGTGTGACAAGTTGCTTTTTCTTCCCTTCCAGCAATCGCTCCGAGTGTATTTACCACCAAATTAAGTATGTGCCGAGGGGATAATATTTTTATCCTGCCGAGGGGGAGAAGGAGCTTGTCTGTGGATTTTCATTAAAATGACACATCTGTTCAGCAATTTCACAAAGTAATTCTGCTGAAAGTTTTATCAGCTAATTTTAATTATTCACTCCAGTGGGTTGAATACAGGATTCATCATGTCGAATTAATACATTTGACGGGAATTTCACAAAGAGAGGGAGAAAAAGCAATCAACAAATTGAATTGTCATGCAATATGGATTAAATTGAGATTCTTTAATTAGGATAAGCCTGAGATTTGGTATTTTGAAGGTATTAGAAAGCTTAGCAATACAGTGGTAAAGATTAAGAAAATGCAATTAAATATTACACTTTGGACACAACCCTGCTTCCATGTGAGCAGAGGAGTCCTCCTCTGAGCAGACCTTTAGCAGTGCCAGTTCTAGACTTGCTCAGGGGTGGGACTGCGGCCATGCCAATGAGGGACAGCTGCTGTTTGTTTACCAGACATGAAGTGAAAGGTCACTGTGTTTTAAAAATCTGGAAGCTGACTCCCTAATTTAAACTACAATGAGATCACTGTGGAAGTGACAAGGAACAAATAAGTAGGAGAGACAGGTTCAAGTCCTAGTTCTACAAGTGTAATCACAGAACCAGCTCAAAACAGTCCTGTCTATTTAATGAGATACTGAGTTGCTTTTCAGAGACAACAGACCAAACCCAATAGTCTTGCAGCTGAAGCATGTGCAGAGGGGAGAAGTTGACCTCCAACTGCACCTGGAACAAAAGTCCACACCTCCATTCCAGGAACCAATGGACCAGGACATAACTGGAACCTGAACACCAGAACCATGTCTGAAGGGAAGGGTCCATTGTCCTGGAAGATCCTGTGATGATGCCCCTTTACCATAATGGCCAAGCTCCAATGTCCACATACCTGTTCCCCCTACCCCAAGCATGTCAAACTCAAAGGCTAACACGGGGCAAATAAATACAATTTAAGTGGGCCACAGAAAAACAAAAGTTTCAATTTCCACAGAAATGTAGGTTTATTTCGATAGAGACATGCTGAATACAAAGGGCTGAAATAAATGAGTAATAGTTAACATAAAATAATAGAACATATTAACAAAAATTAATATTTTTTTCTTGAACATTAACTTACCAAACACTGAGTAACTGCACAAATTAATAAGCATTACACAAATAAACCTATTTTTCTTGTTCTCCAAAAGTGAAATATTTCCTGTTGTGCACACCAAACAAGTCAGTACAAGACTAATGACGTGGCAATCGGCTGCTAAAATATTCACTGCTAGTATTAGTGGAGAGAAATGGTGCGCCTGCGTGTAAGGCACGTAAAGGAAATGAATGCAACATGATTATAGTTATCAGTCATTAGCGAAAGCTGTAGTTCCTTATTAATAATTATGTATAATAGGATATTGTAAAAAATAAGTTACGAAATTTTTATTAAAATGCTTCTTACATACCATTATATTGACTGGGCCACAAAAATATTTGTGTGGGCCGCATGCAGCCCAAGGACCAAGAGTTTGACATGCTTGCCCTACACCCTTTAAAACCCTCCCTAAAACCTGGATTGGGGAGTTTGGGCTTTTAAGCATCAACTTCCTATTCACCTTGGTGGTGCCATTCATAATAAAATAGCCAATATGCTCTACTTCAATTCTTGGTGTCTCATGTTTGGCTCTGCTGGCACCGGTGGGTGGACTCTTTCTGTTCTGTAACACAATGATTACTTGTTAGGACCCTGAAAAATGCAAACATTTTTTAAGCACCTACTGCATACACTATATCAGACATGGACAATGTAATAGTGAACAAGACAGTCCCTGCCTTAAAAAGGCCTCCAGTCTAGTGCAAGACCCCTCTGTAGGTCTCAGTCCCTTCCTAAATAGCTTCGATCTATGAACCAGGAAGTCACAGTTTGATTCCCAGTTAGGACACATGCCCAGGTTGTGGGCTCAATCCCCAGTAGGGGAATGCAGGAGGCAGCCGATCAATGATTCTCCATCATCATTACTGTTTCTCTCTCTCTCTCTGTGTTCAGTTTTTTGGTTTTCTTTCTTTCCTTTAATTCTGGCCCTTGTCTACCTTAAATGATTTTCTTTCACTTGTTTCCAGAATCCCAGCTGTTTTCTTTCTTGCTTTTCACTCTAGCACCCATGTCAGCTCAGCCACCCTCCCCCTCCTTACCTGTTTATTCTCAACTTAGAAAGACCACTATTCTGTTAAAATGGGAGAGGGGGCAGTCTGTATTTTAATCTTAGCAGTAAGCTTTTCGAATCACCAAAGAACCAATAGGCTCAGCTCTCCGTTAATTAAACTCCTGAGAATGAAGAGCTGAGAAAGAGGGACAGCCACCCTCACAATGATCAGCAGAATGTCTATCAAGTAGGTACCATTAGGCACCACACTAAACATCTATCATTCATTCAGCAAACATTTACTAGATCTTACTAAAAGTCAGTACCCTGCCAGGTGTTCATCCAATAGGCTTAAAACCATTTTATATGTCAACATACCCAATACTCAAGCTGTTTTGCCACAAATCACTGGCCCACCAAACCTTTATAATTAATTGGTGGATAGTGAGGAAAGCCCTTCAATCGGGAATGTTAGCTAATGAATCTTTAATGTGATTATTTCCTGCAGCCTAGAAGAGAGAAAACCACGCTTTCACCTTCCCACCATGGCTCCATCAACATTAGCCCATCACTGAGGCCATGAGCTGCCCCGGTGTGGGACCCTGAGGAGATTCACAGCCTCTTCCTTTTGTTTCTTCCAAACTTCCTCTGTGAGGATCAACTTTCTAGGGGACTCATTGTTTTAGACCTTTAAGCAAAACAACATTCATAGGACCAGCACACACAAGATGCAGAGAGCCTGAGCTGTTTGATGGGAGCACATGGTTACCGAGTCAGTCTAAGGAGAAGGGCTGACTTTCTGCTCAGACTAGATGAGAGCAACATAGGCTCAGTTCCCTTTCCTGTAAAATGTGGATAAAAGTATCAGGGAACTGTTAACAACAGCAACTGAAAAAAACATATATAAAAGCCACAGGCACAGCAGCGAATATATATGTAACACACAGTAAATGCAATCATTATCACTATTATTATTACAGGTAGAGGAGTGAGGAGTTGTAAAAGAAAACAGATCTGGAAGGAGAGAGGTGAGAAAGTTTTCATAAGGAGGTAAACTGAAATTTGGACATTTAAGAAATACCAGTTTTTGAAAAATAAAATAATCCCAACAACTAAAAAGTCTTAACATGTGCTCCCCCAGTTAGTATCCACTCTGGGGCCTAAATAAATGTAACATATAGTACAAAATGTAATGCAATACATGTTAATTAATTTTATTAATTAGTTACCCAATAAGCAGTGTCAGAAAAAAACACAGCTTACTGAAAGCACAAGTTATCTGTGACTTCTGATCCACAAATGTGACATTCTGCCTCGAATGTCCACCAGTGAAACCATGCAGCACATGCTGGCATTCAGCTGCGATGGCTGCAGAACAGAGACTGTCAACGGGTGTGGCACAAAGGTGTTTAAAACATGTACTACCTGACTGTTTAGTCAGGGGCACTGGCCTCTTTCCCCTTAGACTGTCAATTAAAGAAAATGACAATGGCCAACACAGTAGCTGTCTGGTGTGAATGAATCAAAATTATATATATTTTGTTTGTCAGATCGGCAAATATATATTTTTTGGTGTGCTGCAGCATTTTAGTAATTATTTTATTGTGTCATGGGCTGAAAAAGGTTGAAAATTATTGCTGTAGACCATGAAAGCTTGGTTTTCTCCTGTTGTCTGACCACTACAAAATCACCTAGGCCCGTGGTCGGCAAACTGTGGCTCGAGAGCCACATGCGGCTCTTTGGCCCCTTGAGTGTGGCTCTTCCTAAGCCTTAGGAGTACCCTAATTAAGTTAATAACAATGTACCTGCCTATATAGTTAAGTTTAAAAAAACTGGCTCTCAAAAGAAATTTCAATCGTTGTACTGTTGATATTTGGCTCTGTTGACTAATGAGTTTGCCAACCACTGACCCAGACTGTCATGACCAACCTCCTGAACAATGGCAGCATTCTGACAATTAGGTATGTTAAAGGGGTGGAGGCTAAGCAAATGTTCCCCTGTAGTAAAGCTGGCATATGGCCACTTATTTGATGCCTGAATTGTTAGCTCAAGCCTAGTGCACACTGAGCATCCCTTTACTGGCTATGGGACAATCAGTCTTGGTGACTCTTATGGTCTTCCCTTCACAGCCTGAACCCCGATTAGAACCCTAGGGGAACTGTTTCAGCATCAAAAAAGACAGAACAGAGAGTCCACCAAAAATTAGACCTTTGTTTGTGTGAAAGCAGAGATGAAATGTATACTACTGTTAATGGAAAAATATACATCAGATAAAAGCCAAGGGATTAGGGCCCTGGCCGGTAGCTCAGTTGATTAGAGTGTCGCCCCAATAAGCCAAGGTTGGAGACCTAACAGGAAAGAGGGTAGGAAAGAGGCAGAAAAGCGATAACATTAAAAAAAGTCTTGTAAAAGGGGATTCAATTCCTTAAGCTAAATGGACCTTGGCTGAATTTCCCACTGCCAGTAAAGGGATGCTCAGTATGCGTAGGCTTGTACCAACAAATCAGGCATCAAGTGGCATTACAGCTGTGGGGCTAGGGAGCTCTGTGGGATCTCTTTTATAAGAGCACTAATCCCATTCACGAGGGCTCCATCCTGGTGACCTCCCTACCTCCCCAGAAGACTCACCTCCTATTACCATCACATTGTGCATTAGAACTCCAACATAGGACTTTGCAAGGAAGAAAACATCAGACCATAGCAATTAGTGTGCTTTGTAGTATGTGTGTTTTTAAACAACAACAAAAATCCAGGAGAGCAGAGCTTCTGGAATGGCTAAGTAAGGAACTTGTGAAACCCTGGTCACAAAAAGAAACAATAAAACTGGGCAAAATTGTCAATAACAACTTTTAAGGACAGTGAAAATTGATCAAAGGCGTATAACACAATGAGAAGTGTTTATTCAAGAAAAGTTATTGAACCTTACTAACAACAATGGGTGCCTGCAAACTTTAGCCTGGTGCTTACTCCCATGCCCCACACCGTCTCGCCAGCTCCATGGGGTAGAAGTACTGTTGGGGCAGGATCAAGGCTCTGCAGCTTCAGGACTGATGTCATGAAGCAGAACACGGGAAATTCTATGCGCAGGGGTGTAAAAGCAAGAGTGATCTCAATGGCAAACAATCGGGGAAGGGCACCATTGCAGTTAGCCTGACACCTCATTAGTAATTAAAGCAGGCAACAAACCAGCAGACTGGTCAGAAAATTAACAGCGAGACGGGGGAACAAGAGGGTCTTGATAAGATCCTGTTTATGTCTGAAGGTATGGAAGGCTGTGCACATCCACAAAGCTGTGCACAAGCTCAGGAGAGACGGAAAAGCTCTAGCAAGCGACGTATTACAGCTGAGCATGAGAACTTACCAACACAGAAGGCAAAATGTAAGGCAGGCTTGTAAATCACCTGAGCTGTGATTCATTCTCCAAACCACACGCTGACCCATCATAACAAGGTGGAAGACTCCCTGATTCAGTGAACCGAAGTATTGAGCTCAAAGTGCCCAACAACCACAGGCCCGTCTGGCTAAGCACTAAGTTGTTCTGACCCAGGAGTGATTCCTAGGAAACTAGATTTAAATATATAAAGGGGGTGGGGTGGAGTGGGGTGTAAGGGAGGAGGGGAGCTAGGGAGGATAACAAAGCAAAGACCTCAGTGGACATACATTATGGAGGAAATATGCTCCACAGAATTAAAAAAACAGGAACCACCACCACCTTAGACGTGTATGAAGGGGAGGGGAATTAGAAAACAGAGTTGTTACAATATATTGTCTAAAATGGGCAGTTTTCATTAAATATTATGAGACATGCAGAAAAACTAAAAACTGACCCACACACAAGAAAAAGAGCACAGTTAATGAAAACTATATCTCTGAGGGGACCTAGATGTTGGACTCAGTAGACAAGGACTTCAAAATAGCTGTTATAGATGTGTTTAAAGACTGTAAGGTAAAAACTATTTGAATAAAGTATGATGTCATGATTCATGATAGAGATAAAAATTTTCATATTTTCTTCTCTTATTTAAAAATTATTGCATAAATTGGTAATTACAAAATTGCATTATAGGTCATACAACATATAAACATGCACTATATATAATAACAATTATTAATAATACAAGGTAGAAGGGAGGTAACAGAGCTACAGTGGACCGAAAAAATAATACCAGGCAATAACTCAAACCCACAGGAAGAAATAAAGAGTAATGGAAATAGTAAATACATAAATTTATGTATATATTTTTAAATTTATAAACATATTTTTTTCCTTTTCTTGTTTTAACTTTATTAAAAGATACAATTTGCATGAAGCAATAATTATAACTTTATTGTTAGGTTTATGATATATATAAACGTACATGATAATGAAAGCACAAAGAAGGATGGTATAAAACTATAATGAAGTAAATCTGTGTATGTTATTTGAATAAACTCAGTGTTAAACTAAACTAAAATAGATTATGATAAGCGATGATACATATTTTAAACACAAAGTCCATCCACTCTAAAAAAAATAACTTTAAAATTACAGTAAAAAACAACAAAGAAATTTAAAAGATACACTAAAAAACACCTAGTTAATGCCACACAGCAGTAAGAAGAAACAATGAAACAACAAAAAGTAAGACAAATTAAAAAATCAAAATGGAGAAAGAAATCCAACCAAATGACCTCAATTAAAAGGAAGAGATTTGGGGTTGGATATTTAAAAATCCAAGGATATGCTGTCTAAAAGAAGTATTCTTTAGACTCAAACACAAATAGTAGTATATATTGAAAGAAAAATGATTACAAAAGAAAAACCAAACAAACATAAAAGAACCAGAGAGTATACTGTCAACATGAAATGGAGTTTAAACAAAAACTGTTATTAGAGCCCTAGCCAGTTTTCTCAGTGGTTAGAACATCAGCCCATGGACTAAAGGGTCATGGGTCTGATTCCAGTCAAGGACACAGCTCGGATGCAGAATCGATCCGCAGCCCTGGTCCGGGCACATGCAGGAGGCAACCAATCAATGTGATTCTCTCACATCAATGTTTCTCTCTCTCTGACTCTCCCCCTCCCTTCCACTCTCTCTAAAAATCAATGGAGAAAATATCCTCAGGTGAGGATTAACCAAAAATATAATTTTTTTTTACTAGAGATAAAGAAGGACATTTTATAATAATAATAGATTCAATCATCAAGAAAATATAATATATACATATACATGTCTAACAACAGAACCCCCAATACATGGTGCAAAAACTGTTAGAACTGAAGGGAGAAATATATAACCAAGCAATAATAGTTGGAAACGTCAATGTCCCACTCTACACATGGATAGAACAGAGAGACAGAAAAATTGATAAGGCTATAGTTATTTAACACATTATCAACCAAATTGACCTGACACATGTAGAATACTCTGTCCCAAAACAGCATAGTACACATGCTTTTCAAGCACATATGTTACATTATCCAAGATAGAGCACACAGTAGGTAATACAATAAGTATCAATATATTTAAAAGAAATGAAATCAGAAAAAGACTATTTTCTGTATTTCTAATAAGATACAAAATCAAAACAAAAGGATATTGGGGATTTAGGAAATCCACAGATGTATTTAAGCAAATCAAAATACTTATAAATATTCCATGGGTCAGAGAAGGAATCATATGAACAAATTTAAATTATTTTTAATTTAATGAAAATAAAACAATACTATATCAAAAATATATGGGTTTCACCTAAAGTGGTGCTGTAAACACCTGTGATGGACAAACTGCTTCCATCTTAAAAAACTAAAGAATGAGGATGCAGAGCAGAACGATGCAGATATGCGAACAGTAGACTGCAGTGATGGTTACAAAACTGAAAACTTATTATAACTCAATTATATACTTAACATGGGTGGATTTTAAATTTTTTTGTTTTTTACAGAGAGGAAGGGAGAGGGATAGAGAGTTAGAAACATCAATCAGCTGCCTCCAGCACACCCCCTACTGGGGATGTGCCCGCAACCAAGGTACATGCCCTTGACCGGAATCGAACCTGGGACCTTTCAGTCTGCAGGCCGATGCTCTATCCACTGAGCCAAAGCGGTTACAACATGGGTGGATTTTATGGCACATACATTATAATTTAATAAATGTGTTGTTTTCTTTTTAAAAGTCCATGGGAAAAAACGACTAGAAAGAAATAGGCCAAAAAGTGTCATTATGTTAGACTGGCAGGAATATAAGGCTTTTTAAAAAAGTCTATTTTGTACTTATTTTCATAATGAAAATAATTTAAAATTAAAAAGAATAACTAAATTTCCACTTTTTATACCCACTGAAGATTGCATTACATGTATGAAAGGAGTCTTCAGACAGCCATCTAGTTAAGCTTCCTGCCTCAAGACAAGAATACAACACATTCACAAAGAAATGAGCTTTTTATTAAGACTGTTTTTACTAGTAGTTTAATGATAATAAAAAAATCCCAGGGAACTACCATTACGCCAACCCCTTTTAGCTGTGCTCACTTAGAATTTCTTTTAAGCATCTATTCATTTTAGGAACTTCTTACTACTATCTAATGTTAATTACCTTCAAGCACAATTTAAATTCACTTCAACACAATGAATAGTCTGAGATTTGTGTTCACATCCAAGTTTTACCATTTATAATAGCGTGCAGCAGTCTGCCTCCATGTCTTCATCTGTAAGATGGAACACACAATGGCATTGTTGCAAGGACTAAATGAATATAATGCATAAAACAAGCTTAAAATAGTACCCAGTGCATAGTTAGCACTTACTAAGCCTTATTATAAAGAAATGAAAAAGGTAAAATTCCTCTGAAAGAAAGAGGTGATGGCAAGGTGATTGAAACAAGTTATCCAAATCCGTATTCATTCCTTCATGAAAGAAGTTGGATTATTTGAAGTTAACTGAATGCAGAAAAAACATGTTAAGAAAATAATCTATGACATGTAATATTTTAAAGGGGTGAGGAAGCCTCTACAGAATACAGTTCCATGTTGAACAATAGCTTATACCCATACAAGTAACAGAATAGCTTTTAAGAGATGACATAAATGTTAAGCCATGTCATGGATGAATACACATTTACATGTTCAATTCAATAAACTGGTTGCTTTGCTTTGATTAGTCCTACTTGAGTTAATTAAAATATTTCCATTTCTTCTAGCATTCATAGCTCTCTGTACAGTTTACAGGAGCTGGAGATGGATTTTTAACACTGTTTACCAACTGTAATGTTTTGATGGACACTTTAATCATGCAATACAACTACAAAATCTACCACTGGGAGCAATACAAGTCTTGAGCCAAATTGAGAAAAGAAATTACATGAACACAGCCATTTATTATTGGCATTAACTTGAGAAAAAGGAGCAGGAAAGTTCATAGTACGAGTATTTTTTATCAGTCAAATAATTTTTCAAGTATCATAACCTTTCTTAACTTACTACCTTGTATGATAATCAATGTTTTTGATGCTTTGCTTTTTGTGTTTTGCTAGAAAAAATATTGCTAATTAGTAAACTAAAAACTATGTCTTAAGCTTTCTATAAATGCTAAAAGACCAACATCGCAACTGGCAGGTGCCTTATAGAATTTCATAGGGGCCTAGGATGGATGACCAATCATCTAGAATGCTAGAGAAGAGGTTCAAGCATTGGATAGGGCAATCTAGATAAATTTTTCAGGAAACTTAGAGCTCTAAATTATGCTAGTCTAGTATTTTAGACATTTTCTAAACTGATTTTTAAAAACTGTTTTGAAGAAAATGAGGAAGAGAGACAGACCAAGGTACTAAAAAACTAAGGAATTTTCTTTCTCCTTCCCCTTCCCCTTCCCCTTCCCCTTCCCTTCCCTTCCTTTCCCTTTCTCTCTCTCTCTCTCTCTCTCTCTCTCTCTCTCTCTCTCTCTCTCTCTCTCTCTCTCTCTCTCTCTCCATATTAACCCAAAAGAAGCACTTATTGGGTGCAGTCTTGCTCTGGTGTTTTATTAATTGCTAAGTAAACTTTATTTTAAATGTAGAACAAACTCTTACATTCGAAAGTTGACACTGCAGGGTTTTTTTGTGTGTGTTTGTTTTTTTTAATAAGGGGAGTTTTAAGTCCTTAAATAAGCTTCTTAGCTAATGAAAAGAGGCACAGAAGTTCAATTAACAGTGGAGAACAAGCCTGTGTAAAAGATGAAGTACAAAAAATGTAAACTGCTTCTCAAATGATATTTGATGTTTCCTGTTTCTTTTCACATGTCACAAACACATATGGAGTTCAGCATTTTTAAAAAAGAATGATATATTAACCATGAAAAGCAATAATAATGCAAATTTCCAGGCAGAGAATTATTCGCATAAAGCACAGCAAAGAACATTCCAATACTTTATAAGCTGGTCAGAAGACAGATCAATGGGAACATTCCCACTCTGAACAATAAAGCAAGTTCTCCACTCCAAGCATACTATATGCTTGGCTTTCTCCAAACTTTAGTGGTGGTGGGGGGTGGGTGGTGGTTTAGAAACAGAATCTTAAATGGTAAAAATTCATGGAGTAATTTTCCAGCATTGCAGTGGGATTACGTAGCTTAATGATTTGATGGTCATAAAACATCTTGAGATCCTTAGGTAAATATAACTCTACCAGTTAAAGCCTTATAGTAAAGAAGATTGGCATCCTTTAGTCTCAAATCCTAACATTCTATGCGGTACTACTAGATTAGAAGAAATAATCCAGATTTTTTTTTTTTTTTAAATATATTTTATTGAGTTTTTACAGAGAGGAAAGGAGAGAGATAGAGAGTTAGAAACATCGATGAGAGAGAAACATCGACCAGCTGCCTCCTGCACACTCCCCACTGGGGATGTGCCCGCAACCCAGGTACATGCCCTTGACCGGAATCGAACCTGGGACCTTTCAGTCCGCAGGCCGACGCTCTATCCACTGAGCCAAACCGGTTTCGGCCAGATTTTAATTATAAACATTAAATGCAGTCCTTGAACTCTCTACTTCCCTTCCCTTCTTTGACAAAAGAAAACAAATTTTGCATGCTCCTACTGACCACTTCCACTTCTTTATTTTACCCATTTCTTGATAAGAAAAAAGTTAGAAGGAAGCTCCACAATCATTTACCTCTTAAACACCCATGCCTGCCTTTGCTACCCTCCAGTCCACAACTGATATCCAAAGAGGCAATTCTGAGGTAAGAAATAAAGTGATTAAGCTATATCAACTCTCTGCCTCAGTTTCCTCTTCTGCAAAATAGGATGATAGCTATCGCAAAGAATAAGTAAATATTACAGAACTAGAGGCCCATTGCACAAAAATTTGTGCACTTGGGGGGTCCCTCAGCCCAGCCTATGCCCTCTCACAGTCTGGGACCCCCTTGGGGGATGACCACCTGCTGGCTTAGGCCTGCTACCCGGGGTATTGGGCCTAAGCTGGCAGTCAGACATCCCTCTGGTAGCCTGGGAGCCCTCGGAGGATGTCCACTTGCCAGTGGGGAGCAGGTCTAAGCTGCAGTCAGACATCCTTAGCGCTGCTGAGGAGGCGGGAAAGGTTCCCACCACCATCGCTGTACTGGCAGCCATCAGCCTGGCTTGTGGCTGAGCAGAGCTCCCCTGTGGGAGCGCACTGACCACCAGGGGGCAGCTCCTGCATTGAGCATCTGCCCCCTGGTGGTCAGTGTGTGTCATAGTGACCAGTCATTCTCAGTCGTTCTGGGCTGTTAGTGTCAATTTGCATATTACCTTTTTATTATATAGGATAGAGGCCTGGTGCATGGGTGGGGGTTTGCCCTGAAGGGTGTCCTGAATCAGGGTGGGGGTCCCGCTGGGGTGCCTGGCCAGCCTGGGTGAGGGGCTGATAGCTGTTTGCAGGCTGGCCAACCCCCCCAGCGGGGACCCTCACCCCATGAGGGTGTGGCCAGCCTGGGTGAGGGGCTGATGGCTGTTTGCAGGCTGGCCACGGCCCCCAGCCACCTAAACTCCCAGTGGAGGCTGGCTGGAAGCAGGTGTCTGGGATTTATTTATCTTCTATAATTGAAACTTTGTTGCCTTTAGTGGAGGCCATAGCTAGCAAGGGCAGGCGGGAAGCTTGGCTTTCTCCATAGCTGGGTCAACCAAACCTCCTGCTTGCTCCAGCTCCGTGGCTGCTGGCCGCCATCTTGGTTGGGTTAATTTGCATATAGTCGCTCTAATTGGCTGGTGGGTGTGGCTTGGAGAGTAGTAAAGTTACGGTCAATTTGCATGTTTCTCTTTTATTAGATTAGATATGCAAAATGTTGAACATTATAGGCATTTAAAGGGTGTTAATGTGAAAAATTTAATCTACGTGGCATTTAATTTTACAATAAAGAAAATGTATATGAAATTGGAGGAAATTGTTGTTTTTGTTATCAGAACACTAGACAGCTTGCTCTCAAAGGCATACTTTCCTCTTGGAGAAATAAGTGCATTTAGACTCTTCTGCTTCCAAGAATACTACAACCGAGCAAGACAAAGTATGTGATGACAAAAGGCCGAAACTAAATGAGAGGTTCTGTATGACTCCATTTATGTGAAATTCTAGAAGAGGAAAAAATCCGCTATAGCAGAAAAAATCAGAACAGCTGTGCCTCTAGGGGTAGGATGGGGGCAAGGGATGCCTAGGAGGGAAATTTCTAGGGTGATGAGGACACTGTATATCTTGATATGGATTTAAGTTACACAGCGCTAAGCCTTGTTAAATCTCAGAGAATGTACATTTAGTGTTGGCACACTTCATTGTATGTAAATTTTACAATGAAAGAAAAACCTGTAATCATTATTAAATTCTAATTAATGATATGCATGCTTAATATTTATGAGAAAATGTCCCAATATCTGAAATTTACTTTGGAATAATGCATAAATAGAAGACTAGATAGGTTATGAAATAAGTATAGCAAAATGTGAACAGTAAAAACTAGGTGGTAAGTATTAGGTATTAAGTGAAACTTTTTTTTAAACTTTGCTATATGTCTGAAATTTTCCATAATGAAAGAAATGAAAAAAGGAATGAGGGGGAAATGATAAGAATAACTGACTCATGGTTGCTGCTTTCACATTCCTGGCAGCCACCCACTCCCCAAATAAAGGCATTATGCCCTTGATATTTTTCTAAAGGCCCACAGACAGTTCTTCAAGGTGTGGCTGAAACTCCCCTGTTTTCATGTGTCTTTACCTAATCAGAGCAGGTCTTAGCAGAGCATCTTTCTCAACTGAAATGATCTCCCTCTTCAAAACTTGTAAAGCAACGGCGGCATATGTTACAGAGTGACCTTTACCATGTAACGTGTAATGCTGTGTCTCTCAGTCCCGTCTATATGTCCTTTCCACCTCAACTGTGAGCTTCTTCAGGGAAGAAACTCCCTTCATCTCTGAATGTCCCTCCTGCTTCGCACCAGCCCGGGCACACAGCAGACACTAGAGAACGAACCTGTGGCTCTGCCTGACATGCAGTAGGTACAAGAGCAAGGGCTGGAAACTGCAGCCTGTTGGCCAAACCCAACTCATTGCCAGTCTACTGCCCATGAACTAAATGGCTGAACAAAATCCAAAAGAATGATTATTTTACAACAAATGAAAATTATATCATATTCAAATTGTTGTGTACATAATAAAGTTTAATTGGAACACTGTCGCTCACTCATGCATTGCCTAAGGCTGCTGTTGCATTACAAAATCAGAATTGAGTAGTTGTGACAAAGACTGCATGGCCCACAAAGCCAAAAATCCTGACTGTCCCTTTACAGAAAACATTTGCCAACTCCTGCAATAGAAATAACTATTGATTGACTGGCAGTCTTAGAAATAACTCAACCACGTGAAACTTAATTATATTTAAGAAAGTGGTTGCTATTTTGATGCACAGTTTGGTATTAAAAAACAAAAAATAAATACTTGTTCTTAACTCCTATTCATATCAAGACAAATATTTCATACAAATGCTATTCCATGGGGTGGAGCAAGCTTTTACTCTGTGAAGTCTATACAATGAGATTTTTGAAATGATTTTTCTTTTGACTATCTCTTAAAGGAGAACTTTTCCACATCATATATCTCACTTGTATTGGAGAATGCATTAGTGACAGTTTTGAAGATTTTACAACATGTTGTTCTGACTAATTAGTTTACTAGCAATTAAAAATAAATTCATGGCAGAGGGCCTCTTGTCAATTTCACCTTGTCATAAATGTGTTTGATGCTCACTGTGCCTTAAATAAAAATGTATCGCTAGTGCGGAGAGAGATGTTTTCATTGGATTTTATTCCATCATTTGGTATAATTTTTCCTGACAACTTGCCCATCATACGGTATGTCTTTCTCCAGAAGGAGGAAAATACTACTTTGTGTTCTCATGATCACAAGTCAAATCGAGCAAAAACAAATCTGTTTTTTTAAATATGAGAAAACTAGATAATCTACTATTTTACTCCGTTAAAAATAATATACTCTGAAGAACAAAATGACAAGAAAATATGGCAGCAAATAGTGCTCTAAATTTTTAACACTAATTATTTTCCCTTTAATGTCAAGACTTTTTCCACAAAAAATGTCAAGATCACGACTTGCAGGTACACATGGTTTGGTCTCCCAAATTGTTTTCCCATTTTTGGCAAAGAGCAGGGTCTAGATCAGTGGTTCTCAGCCTTGGCTGCACATTAGAATCACCTGGGAATCTTTTTAAAATCCTGATTTCTGGGCCTCATCCTCCGGAAATTCTGTTTCTTTATTACTAAAAATGTTGTGGCCCCACCCCATAACAAAGAAACAGAATTTCTGGAGGATGAGGCCCAGAAATCAGGATTTTAAAAAGATTCCCAGGTGATTCTAATGTGCAGCCAAGGTTGAGAACCACTGGTCTAGATGATGGTCAGCTAGCTATCAGAGACCAAGCAACAGTTGTTGGGTACCAAGAATGAAGAAAGTAGGTGCCATGTTGTAATTTTAGCTGACAAGAAGCATTAGCATTATCGCACAGTTTGTGAATTAAGTAATGATTTAATTAGTATCAGCCTGAATGGTCATATAATGTTGTAATTAGAAGGTTGAGACAAAAATAATTGGTGGAGGTGGGGCTGGAGCTTGGTGGAAATCAGCATGATGCATGGAACAGGGGATGTGGGACTGTGGGCCTCAGTGGCCAATCACAGGGCTTGAAAGCAGGGCTTATGGCTTACTCCAGTGTCCACATCTTCAGCTGGCTCACTGCACCCCAGCACATCAGGCACTCATTTTTTAAAAAAATATATTTTATTGATTTTTTACAGAGAGGAAGGGAGAGGGATAGAGAGTTAGAAACATCGATGGGAGAGAAACATCGATCAGCTGCGTCCTGCACACCTCCCACTGGGGATGTGCCTGCAACTAAGGTACATGCCCTTGACCGGAATCGAACCTGGGACCTTTCAGTCCACAGGCCGATGCTCTATCCACTGAGCCAAACCGGTTAGGGCGAGGCACTCATTTTTTAAATTTTTATAGCATTATAAGGAAGTCACAAGCACTGGGCTCTAAATCTTTCTCCTCTAGCCAAAGGTTAGTTAGGCAAATTATTCTACGTTTCTGTACCTCACCTTATTTTTAAGGTGGGAAAAAGTAAAGTGACACCTGCTCCAAAGCACTGACGTAGGAATGATGTGGAACTGCCTCACGGCCACTCTGGGTGTATGGATACACAGAGGAGCAGTGGTCGGCAAACTCATTAGTCAACAGAGCCAAATATCAACAGTACAACGATTGAAATTTCTTTTGAGAGCCAAATTTTTTAAACTTAAACTATATAGGTAGGTACATTGTTATTAACTTAATTAGGGTACTTCTAAGGCTTAGGAAGAGCCACACTCAAGGGGCCAAAGAGCCACATGTGGCGCGCGAGCCGCAGTTCACTGACCACGCGAAGATCTATGAAGCAGGACCTCAAGAGCTTCTGCATCAGCTTCTGTGTTGCATACCTAGCATGCCGGGAGCCGGTCCATCCTTGCTGTTTCAAGGGACCTGGCATATATGGCATACGGTTCTTAATATGTTTGCTCACCTTCTTGGCGCTGTGTTTTAACCAAAGTCACCTCTCCGAGAAAGGTTGAATCCCCAGGTAGGGATTTTCCCCTGAAGTTAGGGAGGGAATAAAACCCCTCAACTAAGTGCCAGGCGGGTAATTAATCCCTTTAACTACGAACAATCATGCTTAAACTACATAATCTTTTCTCCCTGGAATGGAGATAAGAAACGCCCTAACCTTTGTAATAGAGATTGATAGGATTGAATCAACTGGTATAAATACAGTTGTAACAAGACAGAAAGACTCAGAACTCAGGAGACAGAATTCAGAAGACAGAACCTACACGGAGCCTAGAGACAGAAGAACTTCGCTGGCGAGAGCATGCCAGAGGATCCTGGACCGGGACTGGCCTCGGAGCCTAGAGACAGAGCCTAGCGGGAGAACATGGCAAGGGATCCTGGACTGAACCTGACTACAGAGATTGGCAGGAGAACCTGACTGGAACCTGGACACTGAACCTGACTGGAGAGCCTGGACAGAACCTGGCTGGAGAACCTAGCGAGGGAACATGGCTACAGAACCTCGCTGGAGATCCGAAGCAGAACCTCTCTGGAGATCCGGGCTGGAGATCCTGGCTAGGCTGCTGATCAACTGAACGCTGTCTCCGTGACATTCCTTCTTCGCCGACTCCGTCCACACCTTTGGGGACCCCTGAACCCGCTGGGGTTTGGACCCCGGCATATGGCGCCCGAACAGGGACACCTAGGTAAGCGCCCCACACTCGGGACAGATCGGACTCCACCGTAGGAAGAAGGTGGATAGTCTTCGCCGACTCCGTCCACACCTTTGGGAACCCCTGGAACAGGATTCCCCTAGGTAAGCCCCCCTCCCCCATTGAGAACCCCCACACTCGGGACGGATCAGACTCCACCGTAGGAAGAGGGTGGATAGTCTTCGCCGAATCCGTCCACACCTTTGGGAACCCCTGGAACAGGATTCCCTTAGGTAAGCCCCCCCCCATTGAGAACCCCACACTCGGGACGGATAGGACTCCACCAGGGTGCTACAGACCCCCCTATAGAGGATAAGTAGGGTAAGAAGGTGGATAGTACAGAACTTAGATTGAGAAGATGTGCCATACTGAGTCTAAAGAAAAAAGACTCTGTATTGATCTTTTAACATATATGCTTGCTAGCAGAGGAATTAAGGTTACTCCCAGTCAGACAGAACGTTTTAGACAAGAAGTGTGTCCATGCTTTTCTGAGGAAGGAAAGGTAAATGTAATGGCATGGGAGAAGGTAGGCCCAAGGAGCCTTATCCTTAACTCCACTGCAGCCTTTCCACCCCGGGAAAGTGCAGGATTGGCAAGCTCTCCCTGAGGTGATAGATCAGGACTCAGGTAATAGCAGAAAGCGCCAATCCTACTCTTAAAATGGATACAAGAGAGCGTTTCAGGTTTTTCTTTTTAATGCTTGCTTTTAAAAAATAAAAAAGGGGGAATTTGCCGGGAGCCGGTCCATCCTTGCTGTTTCAAGGGACCTGGCATATATGGCATACGGTTCTTAATATGTTTGCTCACCTTCTTGGCGCTGTGTTTTAACCAAAGTCACCTCTCCGAGAAAGGTTGAATCCCCAGGTAGGGATTTTCCCCTGAAGTTAGGGAGGGAATAAAACCCCTCAACTAAGTGCCAGGCGGGTAATTAATCCCTTTAACTACGAACAATCATGCTTAAACTACATAATCTTTTCTCCCTGGAATGGAGATAAGAAACGCCCTAACCTTTGTAATAGAGATTGATAGGATTGAATCAACTGGTATAAATACAGTTGTAACAAGACAGAAAGACTCAGAACTCAGGAGACAGAATTCAGAAGACAGAACCTACACGGAGCCTAGAGACAGAAGAACTTCGCTGGCGAGAGCATGCCAGAGGATCCTGGACCGGGACTGGCCTCGGAGCCTAGAGACAGAGCCTAGCGGGAGAACATGGCAAGGGATCCTGGACTGAACCTGACTACAGAGATTGGCAGGAGAACCTGACTGGAACCTGGACACTGAACCTGACTGGAGAGCCTGGACAGAACCTGGCTGGAGAACCTAGCGAGGGAACATGGCTACAGAACCTCGCTGGAGATCCGAAGCAGAACCTCTCTGGAGATCCGGGCTGGAGATCCTGGCTAGGCTGCTGATCAACTGAACGCTGTCTCCGTGACATTCCTTCTTCGCCGACTCCGTCCATACCTTTGGGGACCCCTGAACCCGCTGGGGTTTGGACCCCGGCACTAGCAGTGGCCTTGTTTCCTTGCAGACCCTGGATCCTGGAGTTGTGCACACACCTGCAGGCCTACTGACCTCCTCCTGCTTCTTTTCAGTCTCTTTTGTTTTTCACATTTTACTTAGACCTTTAAAGCACAAAGTTTGCTTCAATCCATCTGTATAGGTTAAAGTATAGGTCAGAAAACAAACTACTTGAGAAATTTTACACAGGAGGGGTTTGATGTACAGAAGCTGCTACTTAGAAAAATCACTGGCCACAGCTGGAGCATGGCCTGTCCTCTGCCACAAACAGGAAGGCATCAGGGGACAGCTGAGTTTAGAGGCACACCAGCAATGCGGCAATCCAGGATCAACAAGTCACACCCGGTTGCCTTTTAACACCCAGGAAGGACGCTGGGATAACACTGCAGAAAAACCACACTTCTCCATGACCTGGCTTATTAACCATAACACCTACAGCTGAAGAGGAGTGGCCTCTACTTCATTTCTACCGTCCAAATGTTGCACAAGTACAGGTGACCCTTGAACAACATGGGTTTGAACTGTGTAGGTCAACTTACATGCTCATTTTATTTTTTAATAAAAACAGCAAATATATTTTCTCTTTAAAAATATTTTCTTGCCCTGACTGGTTTGGCTCAGTGGATAGAGCATCTGCCTGCGGACTGAAGGGTCCCAGGTTCGATTCCAGTCAAGGGCATGTACCTTGGTTGCAGGCACATCCCCAGTGGGAGGTGTGCAGGACGCAGCTGATCGATGTTTCTCTCTCATCGATAATTCTAACTCTCTATCTCTCTCCCTTCCTCTCTGTAAAAAATCAATACAATATATTTTAAAAAAATAAAAAAAAAATAAAAACATTTTCTTTTCTCCAGCTAGCTTACTTTATAGTAAGAATAAGCATATAATACATACAACATATAACATAAAATATGTGTCAATCAACTGTTTGTTATTGGTGAGACTTCTAGTCAATAATAGGCTAATAGTACTTCAGTTTTGGGGGAATCCAAAGTTAGATTTGGATTTTCAATTGCATGGAGGGTCAGCACTCCTAACCCATGTGTTGTTCAAGGGTCAATTGTATAGAAAATTGACACTCAGAATCCCAGCTGCATGGGAATCTAGGAAGTAAAATTTTAAGTTTTCTAGTCCTTGTAGTTAAGAAGGAATAACAATAAGGAATGAACAGTGTGGTCACTCAGCCATGTCTACACACAATAGCTGCCTATTAACATCTCAGTTAATTTTTCCTCTCCTGTCTTCAGCAGCTTCTATTAACTAGGCTCTCCAGTGAATCTGAAATTGCTTCCAACCAGTTGGTCTCAGCCGCATACTTTATCTTCTGGCACCCAACTTGAGAGTGACTTCATAGAATAAATATCCTACATTATGTGAAGACCAGTGAAAGGAATGATGGGACTATCTATGAAAGTTGAAAAACAGAAACAGAACTAACTTGTGTTTTCCGCAGGATTCTATTTTGTGGAGATAACATTTCTCCTCGCTAACAAACATTTGAAGCATGACAAGTAAAACTTCAAAATAATTAGACTAGATAGTGGCAGTAGCCAGGAAAAGAAACAAACAAAAAGTAAACTAAATAAAACTTATCAAGTATCAAAGATTTTAAAAGAAACATAACTAAAGACAGATGGCTAAAAAGTCCTATCAACACCAGCAAAACTTCGTTTTATTTCAGTAAACTGCTTCTTAAAGAGCAAGGCGGATGAGGAAGGAAGCAAGGAGAGTATCAAGGCTAGAATAGTAGATGGTAGAGTTATAACCCCGGAAATTTTAAATATTCAGGACAATCCTGAGGCTAAGCTCCTTTCTTCGGGAAGCAGAAGGAACTCTGCTTCAGAGATCCACACCTCGTCCCACAGGCCTCCTTATGAAACACAGGTCCTGGGTGTGTCTGACCCACGTTACTGCTGTACTCCAGAGCTTCCCCCACAACTCGGGTTCTAGCATAGCCCGGAGTCTCAGAACAACAGACTAATTTCAACAAAAAAGAACATAAATTAATGTTAAAGGGCACGTGCGCATAGCAAGTGATACAAAACCAGGAAGACTAATAGAGATGGCACCCAAAAGAAAGTGACCACCTAGTCAAACACAATCCTTCTATAAATAAGGAAACCCAAGCTCACAGCTGTCTTAGTGCAGGTTTCCCAAAGCAGACCATGTGGGACGGGTGTAATAAGTCTGTTTGGGAGGTAAAGGGAACAGTAGCATCAAACCTGCAACCCCGTGTGCACTGGATGCTGCTCCAATCACTGAGCCACACCAGCCATTATTTTTCAATCTGTCAAATTCTTTATGGACTACCTTGTGACTTGCCATGTTCAGAACAAAGCAGATGAAAATAAAAAGAGAGTCCATGATTTAAGCCAAATTTTATTGTTCACATGTAACAGAAGATAATTTATAGAGAAAGATTCCAATGCCACCACATTTTATGAGCTTTGGCCTCTGACCTTGGTTCTCAGATAGTAGTAATTAGATAGGTACATAAAGTATTTTATCACCTTCAACATGAAAAATTACCACCATCTATACAACTGCTCAATCTACAACCCAGGTGTCATTTCTTGATGCTTCCCTTTTCTCTGGTTTAAGTGATCACAAGTCCTGTTCTTGTCACTCCCAAAGAACTCTGACATTAATCCTCTTCGTACTATCTCCACTGCCACCGCCACTGTCCACCAGGCTCTTGTCACTTCTCATCTCTTACCTGCGTCCAAACTTGTCTCTCCGACCACTCTGCCAACCATTTTCCCAAACACAGAGAATGATGTTTTTCCAAATACACACAAATGTGTTTGCTTCAGTCCCTGACTAAAATCCTTCACTTCTCCCTGCCTCTAGAATAAAATCTGGCATTCACCTGTGGTGTTACATGGCCCTTTGGAATCTGAGTCCCGCTAACCTCATGGTCCTCTGCCCCCTGCCTTCTCTCAACTCATCTTCTGCATATCCACAGGGACTTTGTAAATGATGTCCCTCCAGACCCTTCTCCTCACCTAGCTAAATCCCAGCCAGGCTTCACATCTCAGCTTAGGTAACACCCAGGTAAGGTGGGATCTCCCATTTATGCTTTTTCAGACATCCCTGAGCCTCTCACATAATTCTGCTCTTGTGTGGCTAATATTTGTAAAATCACTGTCTTCCCACACCAGGATGTCATCTCCATAAGGGAAGAGACCACATTTGTTTGGGACGTCATCTCATCCCAGCACCTCCCAACAGTACCCAGCACACACTGCATGGCCAATAAACTTTGCTGACTCACTGGCTAGTACTTAGAGGAATATGACCAAGGGTACATCCTCTAGCTCACAACAGATGGTGGGCCAACTTACTACATGAAAACTTTGTTTTTCTGATGAAGAGGGTTCAAGTGATATGTAGCAGCAAACTGAGAGGAAATGTATTCTAAGGACTTGGAGAGCTACGCCAACAACACAGGGAGCCTTCATTTAGAAGTGATTCATGAACTTTGGAGTTCGCAGCCTTAGAAACTTTTGGATATCTAAAAGGAAGTAATCCAAATATCATACTAAAGCTTTCTTTCTCAAAAACTATCACATGGCTACAAACCCATAAAGCAGTTATTCTAGAAAGCCATTACTGCCTTTTTTTTTTTTTTTAAGCCAAAGGTACAGATCCAAGGTATTGGAGTGACCACTCCAGAAACCTCCCACAGAACCGTGTACGGGAAAACCATGAATTTTCAGGAAGGTACTAGTGACATGCTACACATAATTTTTACACATTAGCCTACTGCTGATTGTCAGGGAGGATGTATTATTCAAACAGGGTGCACATTCAGTAATGGAAAGGGTGAGGGGAGACGCTGCCTTTAATTTTAATGTGCCTGACATATTGGAAAACATTATTGGCATCTGTATGTGTATGACCGAGTGTTCTGTGGAACATGTGTTGTATGCAACACTGTTTATTATCAGTAAATGAAGCCAAAAGCTAAGTTGAAAATGAATGCTAAATTAAAAATTACATAAAATGAAGTGAAATGATTTAATTAACAGATTATAAGTGAAATGTTACAGTGCAAGAATGAGCTTGGGAAAAAAAGGAGAAAATGTGGAGCAGTGGAAACCCATCTTTTCCTTTTCCTTCTTCAGAAATACTCATACAAACACATGATGTTTGCCAGTTTTTAACCACAGTCTCTGCGACAGTCCATAAACTTGCTTAATTAAGTCACCAGTTTAGAGCACAGAGTTCAAAATAAATTGCCTCCTGTT
The DNA here is from genome assembly GCF_963259705.1 of Myotis daubentonii. Taxonomy (NCBI): domain Eukaryota; kingdom Metazoa; phylum Chordata; class Mammalia; order Chiroptera; family Vespertilionidae; genus Myotis; species Myotis daubentonii. Next base: position 30,460,227 of record NC_081843.1, read on the forward strand.
TTAAAGTAAAAGGGAAGGAAAAACAAAATATGGTTCTACTACCTGAAAAATCAGGCTCACTATTTCCAAAACCCTACAAGTATAGTTAGATCCAATCCTCCTCTGTGGACATCACACACCTTTCTGGAAGTACAACAGTTACCCTCTGGAATGAAATGATATAAATATTTATTCACCATTAAATGTCAAACACTGCACCAGGTGCCTTGGCATCTGCTGTCTCACTCTTTTCTAATAATCATATTATGAGTGTGTAGCATCACTGTGAGGATGGCTCTCTAGCTTTGAGGAGGTGACGTTACTTGCTCAGCCCATCCCTGAAGAACTAGTCACAGAGCCAGAACTCAGACCTGCTAACTCAAATACTCATGCTATTTCCTCCTTACCATATTGCCTTTTCCCAAGAACCTTTAGAAAAGAAACTGTGAATACCCAAAGAAAACTTTTTCCCATTTTAAGAGACATCTCTTAAGAACTCACTCCACAGTGTATGATATCTATACCTAAGTAAGGCAACAAAGTATTTTCCTAAAGAAGGAAGTATGATTTTCATACATTAGCATTGTTCAGAGTTAAAGTGCGTTCAAAATAGTCAATTTTTTGTATCAATTTACATGAATCCAGTTATTCTTTGCATGATTATATCTACTTACTTTTATACATGGATGATCCCATGGAAAGTCTCAAGTTTCAGGCACTTAGTTACACAGTGGAAATTAAGAAAAAGACCATGGAAAGGAAATAGATATACAATCACCGAGTTACAAAAACAAAAATGACATGAGACAGTTTCTATGCAGTGTACCTAAGTGGACATTTTCCATGATGCAGTGTCGCAAGATTAAAAATGTATTTTTTTCCTGAGAGGGGATATAAGAGAAGAGGGGAAGAAAATCAAGGTTCTCTTTATAAAGTAACTGATCCAGAGATTCTTATGCCAAAATTATATTGCTTTTGCCTACCCCAAAAGGAACTGAGAATTCTTGTAACACAAAACAAATGCTGGAGTTGTCCAATTTTGGGGGAATTTGAGTGAAGAGAAATAAACCCAAATGTTCCACACTGCCATATGTTGTCTGAGCTGGGTGGCAGAGAAGTATGCAAATCAATTCAGGAGCTTGGTCCCAGTCTCCCCACTAATGGAGCAGAGGTAAAAGGAAAGGAATTCTGACAGAGGATGAGTCCCAGCCACGAACTGCTAAGCAGATGCCAGTTCACACAGCCAGACAACCGATTTCCCTCCCCAGACTGAAAAGCGCAACATAGCAACTAGGGAAAACTGCAGAAGAGTTCAAGCAGGTGAAAAACGATGATACTTCTGGTCTCTAAATTTAGCATCCATTCATTCCTTTTTGTCAACGCTCAGCAGTGCTCAGGTCCTGCCCCACGAAGCTGGCCCTGGAAAATAAGCTCCTTCCCCGTCCACTGATAGGCTAGGAATGTGCCCCGTTAGGAATGGGCAACATGTGAAGCCTTTATCTCACAGGGCTGAGTTCTTGCCCACACAGTATTGCTCTCCAAAAACCTCTGTTTGGTCCGTTCTCTTTACAATGCTCTCCATATGCAGTTCTTCGTTTTCTTAAAACAAGGGGGGGAAATGGCCAGGGGTAAGTTCCAGGAAGGGAATGAAGAATAGTAAGAGGAAAGGAAGACAGGAAAAATGAAGAGTTAAAAAGACATACTTTTGATATGTCTGTTTGTAAGGGGAAATGCATAGGACGTTCCCCCTTTAGTAATGCTAACATGGTCTGGCATGCCTGAGAGTAAATCGATACTAAGCACAGTCCAGGCGAGCCTGCCATCCTACATGAAGCACTGACTGTAAAATAGACACAAAAGACACAGGATACTCTCTGAGGTCCCCAGCAGCCATAATATCCATCCTTGGCAGTTCATTTGACATTGACTTTCCCTGCTCCCCAGTCTTATTTTCTTTCTTCCTCCTCCCCACAAGGCCTCCTCCTCTCGCCATCCTCAAAGCAATGCCCCAGCGTTCTGAGCCTTGCCAAGGAGGTGAAGAGATAACACACCCCTTGAAGGTTTTAACTTGGGAATAGATGCTATGTTTGCCTGGAAATGATGTGCACAACAGGGAAATGTAAGGATGAGCTTATAAGGACATGAACTTGGTTTTCAAGGAGTCCAACCAGAAGGTTCTTAAAATGTTACTGTATATGTTAAATGGACACTGGGTTTCCTGATTAGATCTTATCACAGTTATTTCAAATGGCTTCTTTCTTAGACCACTTGCTACCCTTTGCCTCTCTCTGCCAGAGGGCATGGACAAAGGAAAAAAAACAAAGGACCCTCTCCACCCTGGCCTGGCCCCTCCAGGAGTATTCTTTAGAGCCATGAATCCGCAGGGGGTTTGAATTTAGATAACTTTTATGGTTAAAGCTAAAGCCTTTGCTGGTAATAGGAAATGTCATATGGAATCCACTGGGTAGTTATAATTTCCATTTATAAATAGAAAATATAAAGAGGGCGCCTTATCTGGGTGATTTAATACATGTCTCTGCTTATTACTGTTTTCAAAGTGCCTTTTGCACAAATCTGATTTCAACTGTGCAATAAAGATTCATTATCCTTTTACACAGCAGCCTCTGCATTTCTATGCAGGATCTAATTAGGAAAATAGGAACTATTCTATAAACAGATGCAATCGTGAAGGGAAAATGCTTTCATTTTAGAAAGAATGTACTGCTAAGCTTCGCTCAGGAATGCACTGCATCTGCATGTGGAATGAGGGTGGGAGTGAGAAGGGTGAGGGACAGGGGACTGTACTTCCTACTTCGCAGCAGCAGTGTGAGGATGGCCAGGGCACAGGCTCCCAGCAAACGACTGAAGAAGTGAGGTGAGAAACAGAATACACATAACTTAATTCCTGTACCCCTAATTCAATTTTTGTTCCCAAAAATTACTTTTTAGAAGCTGTGCCCCTTATTTTCTTGTATTTTCTGTCTTCTTACAAAGAGCTTTATTACTTTTAGACCTGGGGTGTGGGAGAATTTCAAAAACAATACCATGAAAAACAACCCTCCATTTTGAAGAGAAGAGCTAAACATCCAGTTTCGAAGAATAACTAAAAAAGACTGGAGAGACCCTGTGTTAGGGACACGTTGGCTACAGTGGGTTAATTTTGTTTCATTAATGGGTTACATTAAAGGAGCAATATAAAGGTAAATTTCTAATTAATGAATGAACAATTTCTGTCCTGATCTTACTTAACCTCTCCATAGCACAGACATGGCTCACTTATGAAACACCTTTTTCTCTATTTCCGTAGTCCCTGCTTGTCTTACATTTCTTACTTCTCCTTCTCTATCTCCTTCACTGGTCTTCCTTCCTACCAGCTCTGCACCTGGGACTCTCTTCTGGGCCCTCTGCTTTATTCACTCTCTTCCTAGGAGACCCAGCTACAACATGTCAAACAAAAGTACTGATTCCTGGCTTCTCACCCTACACATTCACCCCCACAAAATCTTCCCCTCTAGCTACAAATGACACAGTCATCCCTTGCTGAAGTTAATATCCTGGAAGTTATCCTAGATTCCTTCTTTTTTCTTTTCTTTCTCTTCCTTCCTCCTTCCTTCCTTCCTTCCTTCCTTCCTTCCTTCCTTCCTTCCTTCCTTCCTTCCTTCCTTCCTTCTTTTCTTCCTTCCTTCTTTCCTTCCTTCCTTCCTTCCTTCCTTCCTTCCTTCCTTCCTTCCTTCCTTCCTTCCTTCCTTCCTTCCTTCCTTCCTTCCTTTCTTTTCCTTTTTTGCATCCCATAACCATTCCACCTTAAGTCCTGTCAAATCTATATTCAAAATAAAGCCTAAATACAACCAGTGAACATTTCCCTGCTCCCACCTGCCTTATGTCACCACTCTCTCTCCTGGCCCTTGCAAGGTGGTCTCCTGGCTCCCGCACAGTGAGCACACAGTCCATTCCCCACACAAGAGACTGTTTCCCCAGAGTGAAAGTCAGCACCGCTCCCCAGGTTAAAACAGGCCAAGGACTTCCCACTGCAACCAGAACTAAAGCCAAAGTTCTGCTCATAGCCTTTAAAGGCTCTGCATGAGCCAGCCTCCTTTTCTCTCCACGTTCTCCCTTTGAATACTAAATCCCAGCCACACTAGCCTTTTTTCTGTCTCTCGGACACAACAAGCTTGTTAAGTGTCTCAGGGGTTTTGTTGTAGCTCATTCTTCTGCTTGGAACACACATACCCCTCTCACTATTCTCCAAAAGGCTTCCCCTTCCCTCGGCCCTTAACTAGATCCTCACCACTGGTACTCTATCACGTTACCCTAAGTTACAATCTCCACGGCCTCACAGACATCCTAATTAATCATGTGCTTCTCTACGTGTTTACTATCTGTCTTCACCCTAGAATGTAAGCCCCATGACAACAGGGATTTCTTTTTATTCTGCATTAGGACAAAGAACAATGCCTGCCTCTGAGTAGGTACTTAATAAAAGTACTTTTTAACCGAATGACTTAACCTAAATTTTGCCATAACAACAGGATGACATACAATTAGTCTAAAAAAAAATCCCTGGAATATACTGCAATGCTAAAAAACAACAACAAACATACAAACCGCCCTTGGAATTCTGCAGTGCTGTAATTTATTCCAGTTTATTTAATCAGTATCTAGTAATTTAATGGGGCAATCAATGTGCATTTCCTGACTTGCTCCTTCAAGTTGCTGGTCACTGTATATAGTAGAAAAAAAGGTTAAAATGACAAGTGAATTTACTTCCAATGCACCATATAAGTGACTTTTTAAAGAAAGCTGTCTTAAGCCACTTAATGATATTAATAACCACTCCTTAGATTTTTACTTATTTTGGAATTTCATGTTAAGGCTTCTTAAATCAGGGGAAAGATGAATAACAACAAAGTGGGAATACAAATACAAATATACACATACTTTTTATTATAAAATATTAATAAATCACATATTCCATCCAATCGTGCCAAATGCTTTATATTGAATTCTCAAGCATTCCTATAAGGTAAGTACCATTGTTATTTCCAGATTACACTTGAGACAACTGAGGTTTATAAAGATTAAGTATAATCATGGTCAAAGTTATATAAGTAAGTGGTGAAGCTAGGATTTGAACCCATGGTGGTCTGATTTTAAAGCCTGTATTCTTATCCCTGTATACTACTCATATGATTATAGTAGAAAATCAAGTGATTTTCTTCGTATTCTTTATTGAATTTCTGAATCATCCACAAGCTTACTAAGATACTAAGGGAAACATGTTAGTGCAGATGAACACACTCTTATTCTTTCAAATAGGTCTAGATTTGTTAGATGCCCAAATACCTGAAGGAGTGTGGCACCGCCAGCAGACAGTGTGAAAAAGGACTGGCCCTAGTACTGGTAGCACACAAAGCAGGACCCTACCCCAACTAAACATTCAGACTTATCTATGACAGTCCAAAGCAGTCCTTGCTTCTGCACACCTATATAAGACATCTGGCTCCTAATAGACTGTTAATGATAGAATGCAATGCAATAAACCTTATTCGGGAGATCTTAAAAGAACAAAGCCTCCACTAATGACTTTTTAATGAGAAAATGCACAGGCTAATTACTGTAATCTTCTAGCTGGTCTATAAAAAGCCTACACCCAAGTGATGTGAATATGTGCTGATTCAGACTGTACTGAAAAGGTTCCATTTTATATTTTAAATTGCTAAGAAAAACAAAGAAAAAAAATAGGAAAAGAACCCACCTCAAGCCCCAGTTACGGAATGCCACACAAGAAGAGGATTAACAGGGAGCACTCAGAGCAAAATAAATGTTTTTCAATGAGTATTTACACAAGTCCCAAATTGATTGTTTAGAGGTGTGGAAATCTGGCCCAACAATTTGGCTACTGAAACAACTAAGCAACATCAACACCACGTGGTGGTAATATATTTTCAGGGAAGGAAAAGTTTAGGGCTAGGGAAGAGACAAGCTGGCCAGTATCTTGCAGTTCTATCATCTATGTACATTCATATAGATGGTCTCACTTTATTATCATGATGTCCTTGTGAGCAGGTAAGTGGCAGACAGAGCAAAGGCTAATAAGCATTAGTGGGAACTAGAAATATCCCAGGTTACTTACTTAGCAGGCTAAGAAATCATTGTGGGACGTTATCCTAGACCATATAGAATTTTAAAATAGTTTTTTCTTATTAAGGTTTCATTTGTATTTTTTCTCTCAACTCCCAATTGTCCAAATGTACCTATGGAAGAAAAGAGGCAAAAATAAAATAAAATACTAGCAAAAAGCATATAGATAGGTAGATACGTACCTATCTCTGTTTCCCTCCACATACCTCAAGTATCTCTCTCCTCCATGCCTGTGCTGACCCTTTCCTGGTTAGACTTACTATCTATCCTACACAGATATGCTAGACAGTCTCCATTTCCAAACAGTGAAATAAAAACCAGACATAACATGAGCTAGTGTGCATAATAGGGGAAAAATAACATGGATAGAGAAGTTAGGAAATAGCTCTAATGCCAATTAATTAGCCATATGTCCTACAGCAAGTTACTTAACCTCACAGAACCCAGTTTTCTCCTCTGCAAATTAGAGGCTGGGAACAGATGGCCTTTAAATTTTCTTGTTCTGAATCTAATATTTTAGAATTCTCTGACTCTCACACATATCCAGTTCAAAATATGACTTACCCCTTAAGGCTCATGTCTTCCAGAAAGTCTTCCCTGAGATAGCTAGCAGGAATTAATGTTTCCCTCCTTTTAAAGCTTATTTTATTGTGTCTCTACCTCTCTGTAGTGACCAAGAGCACTTAGTCAAAGGCCTGAGTTCAAATCCTAACCAATTTCCTAAATTGTCAAAATGAGCTAACAGCAGGGCCTACCTGATGGGATTACTAAGAGGATTAAAGGAGACAATGTATGCAACATGATTAGGATAGTGCTTATCACATCATAGTGATGAATAAATGTTAGTATTAGTAGTTGTGATTATTTATGGTTGAGTTCACTCCGCCTCAGATATGCTATTATCCTGCCTAATGTTTCTATATCACACCGCTTCTAAGGTTTACCAAGCTTTTAACGATGGCTACTTCCTTGATCTACAAACTCAAAATCTTATGAGCTAGAGAAACATGAACCAAAGTGTCTTGGTTCAAGAGTATACACATTTTTGTGTATACCTTTCTTGCCCATCAAATCATGAGCCCCAGTCAGGAATGAACTGTGGCTCATCCAGCTTTCTGTCCCACTTGGCACCCAAAAGATATTCCACAAATTTACTGAATGTAGATGCTGAGTGTGCATATCAGAAATTACACGGTTCTACTAGTAGATGGTGGTTATCAATGTGTAACACTGGAAAGCTGGCTTTTGCTACTTACATATGTTTTGAAACAAATATTTGCTGAGTCTCTACTATGTGCCAAGCCCATGCTAGACCAGGGAATTCTAGAACATACCACACTGACACTGTACCTGACTTCATGGAGTTTACGGATTAGCAGAGACAACAGACACTATCAGTGATGGCGAACCTTTTGAGCTCGGCGTGTCAGCATTTTAAAAAACCCTAACTTAACTCTGGTGCCGTGTCACATATAGAAGTTCTTGATATTTGCAACCATAGTAAAACAAAGATTTATATTTTTGATATTTATTTTATATATTTAAATGCCATTTAACAAAGAAAAATCAACCAAAAAAAATGAGTTCGTGTGTCACCTCTGACACGCGTGACATAGGTTCGCCATCACTGCACTATATCATTACAAAGACAACCAGTCACAAATATGATTAACACGCAAAGGAAATCTGAGGTTTGATGTGATAAAAATAAAATACATACACACACAAAAAAGTTAGATATTTATTAGATTACACACACATACAGTAGATATTTATTAGGTTACCTACTGTGAATACAGTGTTGAAACCAATGTGATGGGCAAGACCACCAAACTCAAATAATCTGTTTTATTTGCTACATAGATTAAGTTAAAATGTTAAAGAATTAGTCTTGATTTCTATAAGTGCAGAATATCTAAAATAAAAACTAACCCCCTAGGTGGCAGAATATGGAAACATCATTACTATGGTATAAATGTGGATGTTTCATTCCTGTAGACCATGAGGATAATATTTAATCTCTAAGATCAGGGAAATCTCATATATCAATTCAATGTTTATTGGTTATGAGTGCTTGTGACAGGCTCTAGAGATACAATGATAAATAGAAGGTTCCTACCTTTCAAGAGTATACATTACAGCATGTGTGTGTATGTGTGTGTGTGGGGGGGGGTGGTGTGTGGGGGTGTCAATTAACCAAAAGGAATTCTAAGGGGACTAAAACCTCTAAACTTAGCTTTTCTTATCTAGCTACAACATCCTGCTCTACAGGGTCTCTTATTGAGTCACAGAGCACCCCATTACTTCTGGGGAAACGTGCACACGCACACACACACTCTTTGTGTGTGTGTGTGTGTGTGTGTCTTGACCAAAGATGAATAATGCAAAAATGGGTTATTAGTATGGTAAATGCTGACTCCATTACGTATTCAAATTTTTCATAAAGTTTAAAGAAAATGAGCTCCTGGAGGGAACAGACCACATCATTCCAGCCTGCAGTTCCACAACGAACATCTGGGCAAGCAACCTGGTGTTAACAACGTGGGAATACAGTAATGAGGACTGGTTTATAATACTGAATGTAGTAGTGTTCCCCTACCGATATCCAATCATATACACTTATAATACAAACCAGGAGAAAGCGTTTTTATTTATTCAAACTGAAACATATACTTCCTTGGGGTCTGGGTGCCACCATGTTGCATCAATCTGGATAAACTATAAGGAAAATACAAACTTAAAAGATGGGAAAATAATTGGTGTTATTTTAAAATGTGTAGATGTGTGGACATGCATGTATATGCATATACATATCCTCAAACTAGCACTGTACAGTTATTTTAGAAATAAAAATGTGTGTGTGTAGGAAGACAAAGAATTATAAGTAGAAAGAATTTCAGCAATTATTTAGTCTAGTTCCCTCAGTTTTTGGAGAAAACATGTTAAAAGAGGTACATTTGTTGCTCAAGAACAAATAAGTAATAGGTAGCAGATGGAAATAAGAACCATTTCTGACTCCAAAGGCAGGGCTTTTTTCACATATGGCAAATGTGTATTAAGAGAGTGTGTGCGTGTATACACACAAACATAAAGTACCAAATTTAGAGTCTGGCACAAGAAAAAGTATTTAATTACCAGGAATAATGCTATACATTTCTATTTATTCTTGTTATTAGCCATAACTATCATTATGTATGCTGAGTCTAAAGAAGCCAGTTTCTTTTTTAAAAAAATATATTTTATTGATTTTTTTACAGAGAGGAAGGGAGAGGGATAGAGAGTTAGAAACAACATCGATCAGCTGCCTCCTGCACACCCCCTACTGGGGATATGCCCACAACCAAGGTACATGCCCTTGACCAGAATCGAACCTGGGACCCTTTAGTCCACAGGCCAACGCTCTATCCACTGAGCCAAACCGGTTAGGGCAAGAAGCCAGCTTCTTAAACCTTTTTTCTTCAGAGCACAATGATGACTATCTGAGCCTTGGACTTAATATCGCTGTAACTATTCTGACTTTAAAAGACAGACAGGCAGGTGAGCACTAGTAGTACCTAAACTCATGAGCATGCCCTCAACTAAAGTACACCAAAAGTTTGCCTATCAGTATGTCCTGATGGGAAATTCAGTCTAGTTCTCACTGTTCGCTGATTTCAATTTATTCCTTTAAAATGAAAATAAATGCATGAGAATGATGTTTTATTTAAGAGCCTAATTCCAGAGACATCAAGACATTAATACATGTCCCTGTAGATGCTGCCATTACTGATCAAATCTGGATGATTTTCATTTAGCTGCTGCAACCAAATATCCAGATGCCTAGAGAATAACCTAGCATGAAATGGCTCCAAGGTGACATGCTCTGAATCCTGCCTGTGCCACATTAAATTTAATTATATCCATTGTTTTTATTATTCAAAATTTATTGGCAGTCCATGGACTCAGCAAAAAATTCTCCTCTACTTTATTCAGTATGGCTTTTATGCTAAAAGAAAGAAGGGAGGTGTGCTGGGGAGGGGAAGAAAAATGTTATCTCCTTCCACATTCCCCACCAGGAGACATGAGGCCGCAGAAGCCCAGTTGATTTCTCAAGCCCAATTATTTCATTGTGCTTCTCCTCCTCAACGCCACACCTTACCTAGGGACACAGTCTGCCTAAACACCACACACTTAATGGAGTCCCTGAAGCTGTCTCAATTTCATCGGTTCCAACTAATAGGTTGTGATACTTTTTCCCCAAACATATCAGAGCTCTTCTCTCCACATCTTCCTCCTACAGAAAAGAGAAAGGAAAAAAAAAAAAAGGAGGGGGGCTAATCTGATGAAAGAGAGTATCCATTCCCGCTGCCATACCTTCATCACTGCCTCATACCTGCCTTTCTCAAGGGCACAGCAACCTCGCTTAATCCAATCTCGGAGCTTCTTTCTTCAGGATAATGACAATAATAGGTGTTTCCTTATTACCTTAGCAGTAGCAGTGAACGGAAGGATCTTCACACTTCGCAGTAGTTAACAGGCAGACAAGCCAAGTTTTGGTTTCCTTGAAAAACCTCTAAAATTGATTGCCCAGAGAGTATTTCAGGATTGAGAGAGAAAATAAGGAAGTACGAGGAAAATGCACCTTTCCAGAAACTCATAAGGTATTTGGGATGTGCTGCTAGAGGTCAGAAACAAGGATTACAGAACACTCCCACTTTCTCCCACTATTCCTTGGTAGATTTAGTATTCCTATTAAAAGTGTTACTCTGGTCCTGACTTGTGTTTGTCTTTAAAATGAGTCTGATCTCCAGAGGGAGGTGTCATTGTACCAGAGGCCTTGCTTTATCCTTCGATGGAGAGATGTAATTCTGTGTTTTTCTTTAGCCTTAGCTTTTATGTTAACAACAGTGTCTTACTGAAATGTTCCGTTCGATAATGTTAGGAAGGACTTTTTGAAAGAGTTTACTTACTATTTTCAAAGCTAATTTCTTTAGAAAGGTTACACATACCTTAAATTGGCATTCCTGCTATCCTCCAGGGTCCCACCCATGTGGAGAGAGAATTCAAGAGAAAGTATTGAGAAACCCAGGTCCAAAGTCAGACTGAATAAATACTATAGCTACTTCCTGAAATGTAACACTTCCCCACTGCCCAGGGACAATTTCTGTGCTGGCTGATATCGTGCCTCTTACATAATGCGAGAAACAATCAAAATAGTTAATCCAAATAGCTCTTAACACAGGCTGGAACTCAGCAGCTCTCTTCTTAAGGGAAGACACCACAGTAACATTTAATTACATTTGACATTTAGCTTTAGGTTCCACAAGTCTTCCTAAATTATCTTTGGGTCAAAACATTCCTGGATTGTCCGACTAAAGACAGTTACTGTTATCTTCAAAGTTAAAACACCTGACTGGCTTGGGATGGAAGAGATAGCAGACATGTAGTAATAAACTCTAACAAGCACCATCAGCTTCCCTCAAGGAAACAAAGTCCCCATTGTGGCCCTTGCCTAGAGGGCATGTCGCATTCTAGCCGTGGCCAATATTCCTGAACTGGTAGCTGAAGTGGACTGTAAGACAGATCAATGGAGGTGGGGTCTTGTCAAGGTATTAAGCTTATATTCACCAAACTACAAGGAGAAGAAAGTACTCTGAATATTAAATGCAGACATGAAGAAGCCTAGAACTAACTGAATTCATTATGCTGAGCAATATTCTTTACAGAGAAGGAAGAAATCATAAGAATACACAGGAAAATAATAAAAGATTATTAAAGTGAAGTCTCTAGGTTGGATCTGAGATTTAAATAAACCTGACAGTAGGTTATATGAATCACTATGCTGCCTTCCTCAGAGACACACCTATCTCAAAGAGTCCGTGGCTGGCACAGGCCTGCTTTTATCATGTTAAGAAATTATGCTGGGCCAGTTTAATCTGAATAGTGCCCTCTATAGGGATTAATGTGTTTTGTTTTGTTTTTTAATCTTTCCCCCAGTGTTTGGCATTTTGTTTTGTTGCAAAAATCAGTGATTTTTTTTTTTTTTTTTTTTAAAAAGGGCTCTTCATTTAGGCTCTGAAATCAGGTACTACGTGACCTTGAGCAAGTTACTTTACCTCTCTAATGCCCAAGATTTCTACCCATAAAATGTGGTGCCATTTAGAAGGCAATGATGTGGTTTAAACAATTCTGTAAAATATTAGCACTGTACCTGGTGCGGAGTAAGGGCGCATTAGGTATTAGTTTCTACTAGTATTTGTGTTCAAGATACACAGATGTCTGCATTTTTACTTCATGGACTTATAACCATTTCTCATTAGTGTCTTCAAAAGCAGTTCTTTACCTCAGTGTCAGACATGAAGAGAATATGTACATTTAGGTCACGTCAAGCAGCCAAGAAGGGCTCCGGGTTCTGTAGGTTTTTGACTCTGTCAAGATAGGGTGCCACCAGAGCTTAGGGCCCATGGGTCTGGCGCACACCAGCAGGTCTAGTTCAGCCACGCATGGTCCAGGTGGAAACAAGGGTAGTGGGATGCCATTGATGATTACAATATAAACTAGGAGTCCCACTAGGTGTTCACCATCCAAAGTCAAAGCTCTTTCTGTCACCATTTACCCTCCCGGGAGAACTAGGGGTTGTGGTGACATGGAATAAGAGAGATGTTGCACTTTGCCTTATATACCTTATACTATCTGAATTTATTGTATGAGTACATCATTGTTTCAATTTTTTAAAAAAGAGTTATGTGGTTTTTTATTTTTTATTTATTTTTATTTTTTAAAAATATATTTCTTTATTAATTTCAGAGAGGAAGGGAGAGGGAGAAAGAGATAGAAAAATCAATGATGAGAGAGAATCATTGATTGGCTGCCTCTTGCACACCACCTACTGGGGATTGAGCCCACAACAGGGGCATGTGCCCTTGGCCAGAACTGAATCTGGGACCCTTCAGTCCACAGGCCAACACTCTATCCACTGAGCAAAACCAGCTAGGGCAGTGGTCGGCAAACCGTGGCTCCGAGCCACATGCGGCTCTTTGGCCCTTGAGTGTGGCTCTTCCACAAAATACCACGTGCGGGCGCGCACGTACAGTGCGATTGAAACTTCGTGGCCCATGTGCAGAAGTTGGTTTTCAGAAAGGGTCTGAAGCAAGTATACAAGACGAGTGTGGATGGGAGAGTTGGAAGGGGTCAACCTCAGCGAACATACCTCAATCAGATTGAGGGCGTTTTTAGCAAAGGCCAGCTTAGGAGTACCCTCATTAAGTGAATAACAATGTACCTACCTATATAGTTTAAGTTTAAAAATTTTGGCTCTCAAAAGAAATTTCAATCATTGTACTGTTGATATTTGGCTCTGTTGACTAATGAGTTTGCCGACCACTGAGCTAGGGCTATGTGTTTGTTTGTTTTTTAAAGAAAAAGAATCCCACTGGGTTACTCACATTCTCATCATTTGGCTTTCTTCCTCTCCTTTCTGTGCACTTATTGGCTTTCTCAGATTGACACTAATATCTAATGGTGGTTTTTTTAGGGTTCAAATGTTGCTTGTTTCTTGACTGTGTGCCAGAACTCTCACATTCACACAGAAGAAGTGAGATGGTGACAAATGCAAGGAGCCTCCCTTTAACACCATGATTCCCCTCCATGTCATTTTGCTCCCTACGTGAGAAGCCCATCTGCCCACACTCCACTTGGAACAGTCTCGGTGCAAGGAATGCCTTCAGAGCCCCCTTATGCCTTCAGCATTCAGTTTGCCGCAGTGTAACAAGTTCAGACCAGTAAGGATTTTCCTGTCTTTACACTGACAAGTGAGAAGTGAGAGCTAAACATGCTAAAGGTAATTAGCACTAAGGCCTCGTATGGTTTCAAGTTCGTCTTTGGGAGCATGATGCGGTGGCAGCTTTTATCCTGCTCTCTTAGTTCCATGGTCTCCTCTCAGCTTCTCACTTGCTACATCTGTGTTGAGTTAGTAGTGCTTTCCAGTTAGCAAACTACTATTAAATACAGACTCTGTTTGCTCAAGATATATCAGAAGTGAGTTGAAAGGAGTAGCATAAAACTTTCCTTTCATTTGGCAAATTTACAGCAACAAACTCAAAATCAATATTCTAATTTGTCAGAATTAGAAGGCCTATACTAAATTTATGCATTTCCTAAGAAATGTTATATGGCACGGGGATTTTTTTCCTCTTGATGCAAAAGTATAATCAATAAAAGAGATATTCTTCCTAACAGAAAGAAAGGAAGGAACACAGCATTTTTAACTGCCTATTATAAAATTTATAATAACCTACTATGTATGGGTTACTATCACAATTCCTTCTCAAGATCACTTTGTGTAAGGGTTTACTGGTCCCATTTTATAGTGAGAGTAACTAAAACCACACAGTTATTTAAAGCAAGTGTTTTAAAATCTAGGTGTCTGAAACCAATGACCACTTCCTTAGTCTCTTCTTATATGAAAAAATATTGTCGATTTAAAATAAAATAAGGATAATTAAAATGGTTACAAATTATCTGTTGCAATTATTCAAATGGGAAACAAGAACATATTGCAGCAGAAAAACGTGAATGAATTTGTTATTTGTGTTATGATTGTACTTTGAATCAAGAAAAAAATCACAAAGTCACTCTAAACTATAAAAATAAGCATTCCTGCAATGCATGGCTATAAGATATAAAGAGTAGTGATCTGATGCATAAACAGAAATTTGGGCTTGTATTACCAGCTTTCATATCATTAGGAAAGTAGTGGATCACATTATGGAAGCTTCATATAAATGTGGCATATCATTCTACTACCCAAATGCACAGTATCTGAAAGCCAATTCAATAAGGCTTCGATAATGTATTGCACTTAAACTGAATGCTTGAAGAATACGCTTCTGGAAAGAACAGACCATCTAATCTCAGGGGTATACATTACTTACATATAAATTTTACAATATATTAACATAAAGGATGATACACTGAACAAAGTGTGAAATGGTTAAACACACTGGAATGAAAATGCTGTGGTTAACATGTTCACTTTCTTCATGCTGGACAAAATTATAAGCTATGACATTATACAAAAATGTATATACTGTACATCCTATAGTAAACTCCTATTGCTTTAGAAGCATAAAAAAGGCAATGCTAGGTTAAATAGAATTCAAACATCAATAAAAAGAAAAGTAACACAATTGGCCTCCTAAGGCTCCACCAAATGCTCTTTTCTGCCATAATCAACTCCAAGGAGATTTCGGGGAAATATCACCTCTTGATGATATACCAATGATAGCTTATCTTGTTACTGAAATAGGGTAACTAGAACTCAGTCCAGCCCAGACTGTGAGATGAGCATACTTTCGGTCAGAATTTGATCCATCAAAAATGCAACATTGAGGAACTCTGTGAAATGATAGCTGAGTAAGCAATAGACAATTAAGGAATTTCCAACAGCTGCTACAGATGAGATGAGCCAACTGGCAGGGAAGAGAGAGTTTTAATACTAATTATCATATTTAAAAGAAAACAAGAGTAACCCCTTTAATGTACAGTATTTCTCATTCCAGTCAAACATCCACTTTAGCAAAATAAAATGTAGTAGGCATTACCAAGCAAAGGTTTTACTCTGATTAAATGCCAATCAACACTTATTACCATATCTCTGGCTACAGCTTCGGGTATGGGAGACAATGCAAAGGGAAATGACATCAGAAAAGGGTGCCAAGCTAGAAGAACAATGTGCCTTCTTTGTGTGCGTTTTGTTAGGTACATAAGAAACATTTTGCTCTACAGTCTCTTGTGCTCAGAAGCAATCTAGATATCACTACATAAACAATCTGAAAGATATTAATCACACATCATGAGCCAGTCAGCGATTATTCACCCTTGACATGCTCCACCTCAAACCACAATCAGCATTGCATCAGGAACAAATAACCCCTTGAGGCTGATACACACTGCTCGGTGGAGGGTGGCTGCACTAGATGGAAAACAAATGGAGAACAGCGTACTCAGCGTGGCTAGGGATCAGCACCTCCAAAAAAGCTGAGAAGTCCAGGTGATCTACATGTCATAATTCCTCCTCCCTCCCTCAGTATCAAGAAATGAATGAAAGAATCTCTGAGGATGCTCAAGCCAGAAAACAAGCAACTATTAAGTGCCAGGAACCCTGCATATATCTAATTTAACCCTTTGAGTGCCAACCAATATCCTAGGAACTATGCTAAAATTGCCAAGGCATTTTTGCTGATTTTACGGCAGTTTAGGAAAAAAGTTATGACTCACAAGTAAATGAAGTTACATATTCAAAAACGTAAGGAAACCTTTACTACATTGACATATTTAGCAATATCACCATCACTAATAAAAGCAGACTTAGAACTGTACGCCATTTCGAAGCTTTGATAGCGCTCCCGGCACTTTTGGCGAAAGACAGGAGGAGCGCGATCACGCTCCCCGGCACTCTAGGGGTTAATATCTCGCAGCTATGTTTACACTCATTTTACAGATACCTAAACTGGGACTCAAGCATGCAAAGTAACCTTTCACATAAATAGAATGATTATATCCCAAATGGTATTAATCTGGCTCCAAGTCTTATGTACTGAAAAATCTTTCCTTCTTGAGGAAATCAGTAGTCAAATAATGTCTGGCCAAAATTCAGTGTCATGGAAGGGAAACTGGCTTGCATGTAGCAAAATACTATAGTCCCAGCTCTCTTCCGCTGGTGTTTCCTGTCTTGTCTTCTTTCTTGAATACCCTATATACAGTATTAACTTTGGGTTTCAGGATGTCCCTCTTTGGTTTTTGATTGACATCATTTTGCTTCATTATCATCTAAGTAGAATTGGTAATGTCATTTAGAAGCAGACTCTCCTGAGACATGAGGGTGGGCCTGTGCGGTCAGCTCTCCACTTGCAGCACTGACATCATCTTCGGAACATACTACTCATAGTCCTTTCACCAGGTTACTCTGGGTAATCACTAGTGCTGGGCAATCCTGGCAGTTCCTGCTATAACTCTTACAATTTTTGAAAATCTTTGGCTTACTTGAAATTTCCCTTAGGTACCTTTCCTAGAGATATAGAGAAATACATCTCTACACTTTTAGACAAATTTATAATAATAAAAGTGTAATATGCTAATTAGACCAGATGACCTTCTGGACGAAGCTGGGGCTGCAAGGGAAGCCCGGGTCCCGGGTGCCTGCCAGCAGCCGGAGGGAAGCCCAGGTTCTGGGTGCCAGAGGGAAGCCGGTGCCAGCAGCTGGGGGAAGGAAGGTCTACGCTTACACGAATTTCGTACATCAGGCCTCTAGTAACTAGATAATAAAGGAAACAAAACACCCATTTATGTCTACAGGCTAGGAAACGGTGGAACTCCATAACAATAGGGCACACAGCTCATATTTAGAAGACACTAAGGGCCAGCCTCATACAAAGTTCTTAAGAAAGTTCTAAAGAAAATATAGGGCTTAGTTCTTATCATTCTTCAAATTCAGGGTATAATCAGCAAACCCTACAATTCTTTTTCTCAAGCTCACAACTGATGGGCTCCTTATTTCAGACAGAATCACAGGTAACCCAACTAATGTCCACTCTATTGATGGAGACTGCCCCTCCCCTCCCCCTGTCCCTCAGCATATATCTATAATTATTCCCACACCAGGGAGATCTCATCTGCATTTCCAATCTCAAAGCACTGTCATCCCTGCAGCCTCCTGGCCCTTCTCAGAACAGCAGCCCTCCTTTCTCGCCTTGAAGACCTTCTCTAAAAAACTTGGCCTTTCCTTAGGCCTATCGCTTCCTTGACAAAGGTTAATCTTTACTTTAATTGAGCCTATCTGTTGTCTTTGTGCATGAAAGATAACATACCTTTAAAATGTTAGATTTTTCTTTTTCGGATCTCGCAAAGGCACAACAGCGGGCACCAGAGCACAAGACATCACTATTGTCTTGTTGCCCACTACCATCTCTATGTGCTGTAAAAGTTAACTATCCTATAACCACCAAAGTATAAGAAGTATGTGTCTCTCCACTTTGCCTTTTATTAAATCCTAGAGATTTTCTCCCATTTTGCTTTCTCTCACTCCCCTAGTCTACCAGCAATGGATTTCATGTCCCACTCACATCTCTTCCTTCTATTTTAATGTATAAAAATAAGCTGTAAAACTGCCATTTTCCAGAGTATTTTCTCAATCCCTTGCTTCCTGGCAATTGTTGTCAGTATGGCTCAAACTCAAAAATTCTCAAAAAACAAAACAAAACAAAGAAAGTCCACAAAGAAACAAACAAAAAACAAAAATCCTTGGCCTTTCAAGGCTGGCTCTTATTCAAGCAGCAGTTGTGGAATCATAATCCTAGCCTCAATAAAAAATGTATATGCCCATATAAAAGCACTTAGCAAGTCCCTGGCACATATGCACTCAATAATTGTCAGTGTATCACCAATGTTAATGAATGTAAGAGGATAAGGACATAAATGTAAGATTTATCACTTGTTAACTAATTTGGGTGGGGTTTAATATGACTTGTTCATCAAAAACCTGGACTTTACCAAGTAAATTATTACATGCTCAAGGCTTTAGACCCCTCCCTTTAGTGGAGAAACAGTAAAGTCACTCTGGCAGGAGTAATGATGGCCCAAGAGTGCTGATCACCATTAATATTACAAAAACATATTTTACTTACTTGGCACAGGCACGAGCAATTTCCTTTTCTTTGGTGTGATTCCAAAACAAGTCCAGTTGAGTATGTCTACAATCTATATTCTTCCTTTTTGTCTTATTAATACACATGCTGTTTCTTACTAGTAGATATTTGATATCAACAGAAGAGCCCATTGAAATTTATGTAGTCTAAGAATCTATTAATTTGAATAATAAGTTCAGATGACTTTAATATCAAGAATTAGTAGCAGCTGTGATAAAGCTTCCCTCATGGAAAATCAAGGCTGAGATGATTGCTTTATTGCTGTCTAATTTTTCACAAGATGGCCTCTTAATCAAAGAGGAAAGCCTTGACCACACGCATATTTAAGCATATATGCACCTGAAAGACAAGTCTTAAGGGAAAATATTCATGCAAACATCTCAATCAGAAGCCAGAATAAATGATTAGTAGATACTTAATTATCTTAGTTTATTTCCATATATCCATAAGATCTAAGATATCTTAGATCAAAGATAAAGTGGTCATTTTCTTAAACTTTTCCTGAAAACCATCATAAAAACAATAAACACTATACTTAAACTATAAACATCCTAAACACTATTCTACATATGTGACTATCATAATAAGACTAGAATGTTACCAAAAAAAAACCAAAAAAATGGAATGGGACCTCTTCACTTTCACTAGTTATATTCCCAAGTCCATATATATTTTTATTTTTATTTTATTTTTTAACTTTTTATTGATTAAAATATTACAAATGTGTCTTTATCCCCCCATTGTCCCCTCATCCCCCAAGTCTTGCCCTCACCCTCACTCCCTGTTGTCTGTGTCCATCGCTTATGTTTATATGCATGCATACAAGGCCTTTGGTTGACCTTTCCCTCTCACCCCCACCCTCCCCTACCTTCCCTCTGAGGTTTGAGCATCCAATTGATGCTTCTCTCTCTCTAATTCTGTTTTTGTTCATCGGTTTATGTTGTTCATTATAGTCCACAAATGAGTTAGATCATGTGATATTTATCATGTATTTCTAAATACAGAATTTTTCATGAATTTGCTTGTCATCATTGCACAGGGGCCATGCTAATCTTTTTTGTATCATTCCAATTTTAGTGTATGTTCTGCTGAAGCGAGCCCATGTCCGTATATTTTTAAAATTCTTTGGAATGGCTTCCCTACTAATCTCCTACTCACCCATTAAAATCATTGTCAAGTCCAAATCAGATTTGCAAAGGCGGTACATAGATTAGTGGTTAAGAGCATGGATTATGGAGCCATAACACCTGAGCTTGAATCCTGATTCAACCACTTAATAGCTACAAGACTTTTGGCATGTTATTTAACCTCTGGTGCCTCAGTTTCCTTTTCTGGAAAACATGGATAATAAGAGTGCCTATCTCATAAAATTGCTTTATTATAATTATACATTTTAAGTGTTTCATAAGTGTTAAAAATCCTTTTCATTACCACCATCCGTCTTTGCAATATCTGGGCAATTTATGTTGAGGAATGGTAGTAAGAAAATATAATTAAAAAGTCAAAATGTATTAATAAGCAATACCCAACTCACACACAAAAACAATTTGACAAGAGTATAAACACCTTATGTTAAACAGAAAAGAGACCGCATCAAACCTTCCTAACACTTCTTATTTAAGCCAATAGAAATGCTTAAATAAGCATCTTTGAAATGCCTTTTCAGTTTTTTTAGCTATCATGCCACAATTCCCATAAAATGCAATCTATATATAGTTGCATTGATAATGCGCCTCAACTATGATAAGTGAAGCCACTAAGAAATTACTTTTTGCCAACACCAATACTAAAATTTCATTCTAATAGGCAGGACCAATCCATACTAAAATATGTTCTGTGATTATCTCCTTTAAAGTGGACCGTATTTCTTTTGGAAATCCTCATTTTCAAAAACATGTGTGGACATGAAAGGAGTGCTGCAAGAAATCAACTCCTGACTGGGCAGGTCATGGTGGGAAGTCATGCCCCAGGCACATAACTTTTCGGTAAAAGGCCTATCTTTGCCTTAAGCAAGACCCATCTATTCCTTCTATGCACTTAAGTTAACAAACCTTTGTCTTTTGTTTCTTTATTTGTTTTTGACTTTTAATTTCTTTATTGATTAAGGTATTACATATGTGTGCTTATCCCCCTATTACCCTCCCCCCCCGCCCCCAACTCATGCCCTCACCGCACTGTTGTCTGTGTCCATTGGTTAGGCTGATATGCATGCATACAAGTCCTTTGAAATGTCTCTTTTCAGAACCCTCTTGAACACCCTCAAGAGAGCAAATAATCTTAACTATTCTATAATCCCATTCTGCCTTGCTTTCTCCCACCTCCACGTAATCTTCCTTATGTTTAGTCCTTAATTTCAAATCCATAAAAGAAACTGCAAAACTATTATTTTCTGGAGCATTTGTGATCTTAACTCCCTGGCAAATATTGTCAGTTTGGCTCAAATAAACTCTTAAACTCTAAGTCTAGATCCCTCACTCTCACACCAATCCCAAAGGCCAGGAGAGCAAAGCACCACTAATGCTACTAGTGATGACATAGTCCGAGAATAATGTAAAACTCATATCATATATCAATCGATTCCACATATGGAAAGACCTGAAAGTTTAAACTATAGAGGCCTGAGTCTAGGTTATTAATGCTTCTGAAAAGCTTATGATGTCCAAAAGTAGGCCTCACTTCAGCTCTTCTTTCTTTGCAAGCCACAATTAAATAACTTGTTCTATCTTCAGCTGCATGTGATACATATCCTTCTGCCATCATAAATAGTAAGACAAGTGGCATCACACACCAGAAAAGGCCTCAAAAAGGCAATGATTTTATTATCAAGATCAGAAAAAGCAGTATAATGTCATCTGGGCTCAAACCAAAACCTTTGGCTTTTAAGAACAATGCCCCAGGTGTTGAAATGAATTTCCACAGAACACTAGTGAGTAGCAATTCATGAAGGGTCTACTACATGCTATCCTCTGCTAAGCAATGGAAATACAAAAATAAATAAAACGTTACTTCAAGAACTTTAAAATCTAACAGAGGAGACATGCATAAATAACTATATAATGCAATGTATCAGTATTTCAAAAGCATCTAATAGTCACATTTGGGGACAGGCACATTTATCTCACTTTCATCTATAGATTATAATTAGGATGAACAATTCTGAAATATGTACAGCTTATGCCAAAATATAGGCTGAAAGAAAGGAAAGCACCCAAAGAAATCCAGGTATGCATCTAGCTCAGTCACAAAACATAATTTAATATTATAAGAAAAGGACTTTCCCCGAGTTTGGTTTCCTCAGAGGCACATCTCTAACTTCTGAAAGCGCTTCTTGTCTATAGCCACTATATCAATACAAGGGAATTTTTTCTTCTTTGGTTTCAGACAGCCTTTGGACCAGAAAAATAGAGGGTTGAAAAAGACTCAACCTTTGAACAGTCAAACCCCTGTCTAGTTAGGAAGAGAGTTGTATATAAAATTCTTTGCTTCATTTACTTCATCATTCAAAAAGTAAATATTGACCATACATGAGGTTCAAGTGCTGTCCTAAAACCTGGGAATACTAAGAAGAATAACAAGAATTACATGTAGAGGGAGAGACACACAATCCACAATGACGCAGCCAGAGGGAAATGATGCGGGCCTCAGTTCCAGAAGAAATGGAGGTCAGAACCAGAAAGGCTCATTTCTGGGAGGTGGAGCTCCTGGGACGCCTTCCCAGCTTCTTTTCCCTTTAGCCTTAGTATTTGCCTCCTCTGTGGCTAGTTTGGGAATTACTTTCTACATTCTGTGGATAATCATCTTTTTATTGGTATTTAACCAGTTGGTTTTCATCCTGAGGTCAGGCATAAGTATTTATACTTATTTGAATATAGTCTCTAGAAAAAAAAATCTAGGAAAATTTGTTGATTGAAAAACTAACAAATCACCAGTATATTGAAGTAATGTGTGAAAATGATATGCTGACTCTTCTTAAAGAAAATCTTACTCTTCGAAATTTATCTCAAAAACCCACCCTTATTGGCCAAACTGGGATAGATACTTCTGCTTCCTTCTTAGAATATCAGTTCTTTCAGCTGTTACAAAACGACAGAACAACATTATAGGAGTGTTGGTGAAGCTGTCTTTGGCCGTAAGCTATTCTGGCCAGGGAACGGTTAGAAGAAACCTCCCTTAGTCCATGGTTAATTAATGAGAGTGCTTCATGCACACTTGTGGGGGGTTTCCCAGCTGTGCAAGTCAGCAGGGTGTGAGAGCAGATAATGGCTCTATAATATTGGTCTGTGGGATTTTTTCTTGCCATGTCAAGTCTTAGGGATGGCTTGACTATAAATAGACACAGACGATGGCTCCCATAAAGAAAGCAACTGAGAAAATGATTAACCAAATTGAATACTATTACAGTACTACTTCTACAATAGCAAGTTAAATACCATATAAGATAATTGGCACTTGATGCAAAAGCAGTACTTCCATTTTCATTATTTAATACTAGTGGCCCGGTACACGAATTCATGCATATTAAAAGGAAATTAATTAGAAGAAATATTTTAATATCGCTATTCACCCTTTCTCTATAATAGAAGTGTCAACCAAATTCATGATCAACAATGACAGATCGAAATACATGCATGTGATTGGCGCCAACAAGAACTTCATCTGTATTGCACATGCACGAGTCAACTTAGCCTTTTATAAATACAGAATAAACTTGCTTAATAAGACCTGCTTTCTGATTTAGCTAAACTTTTTCCAGTCCAGTGAAGCACTCCAACTTCTCTTTCAGGTAATTGTCAGCAACACAGCAGTAAATATCAACATGAAGCAGATTATTATTGTAGATCACATAGGGAGAACAAAGGGTAAAATACTTAACTGTAGCAGTATTTGACTATATTCTGCACAGTGAGAAAACCTGAAGTCATTTTCAAGGTCTACCATTTCTTACTTCTTTTCAGTCAGGTCAAGTTTCTAAGCTTTTTAAATCTTCATTTTCCAGCTAATGGAAAGAAAATAGGATTCCACCGAGTCTCCTATCTACCTACTCCAGGACTTCTGTGAGGATCAAATGAGATGAGGCACAGGAAAACGCTTCACAGACATTTGGTTAAAGTGTAAATGTTTCTACCTGGCTATAAAGCAAGTCGTGTTCCTGGGCTGAAGAAACTGCAAGGAGGCTAGCTGCTAGGGAGAGGAAGCCATGCATTGCTGCGTGACGTCATTACCTGGAGGGACACTTAGCATATTAGCCATATATATATTTATCTATCTATCTATATCTATCTATCTATCTATCTATCTATCTATCTATCTATCTATCTATCTATATGTCACTTCTCTTTACCGATGAGGAAATTAAAGACACAGAGTTGTTAAATTATTTGAATAAAATCTAATACTCAAAACTAGGTATCCCAAGTTCAAGAGAGTGAACCTTTAGTTTAAACAAACAAAACTGGTTTATGTCTGTATTTACATTTTTTTAAATTAAGTTCTATAAGATAGAACTTTTGGATCTGATTTGTTTTATAATTATCCCACCTAAACGTCTAATATTATCTCATCTGATCACACTCCTCACCACAATGTCCTGACTCTACTCCAGGATCATTAAATCCGAGGCTGCCACAATATAGAAGATCTCACATGAAGCAGATAGGAAATACATGAGGGAAGGCAAACTCTCTAATTGTCCCAATGAAAGGGAATAAACAGGCTCCTGCTGGGGTGGAACAATATCTTTTCCTATTTCCCTTCTAAATACTCAGCTGGGGCCCTTGTAACAAGTCATAGTTTAACAAGAAAAAAGTGTACAAATATATTTATTACAAAGGTTTTTCTCCTGCTAATTTGAATTTAGAAAGGATGGTCCAAGGAGAAATGTTTCTCTCTCTCTCTCTCTCTCTCTCTCTCTCTCTCGAGAGAGAGAGAGAGCGAGAGAGAGAGAGAGAGAGAGAGAGAAATCCATGTGAGAGAGAAACAATCCATTGGTTGCCTCCTGTATACACCCCGACAAGGCATCCAACCCACAATCTAGGCATGTGCCTTCACCAGGAATCGAGCCCTCAAACTTCTGGTGTATGGAACAGAGCTCCAACCAACTGAGCAACCCGGCCAGAGCTGCCTTCCTCTCCTGACAGGGCATTACAGACAGAGATTCAGAAACTGGGTTGGTCAAAATTCTTGCCTTCTGCTGGCTTTTGTCATTTGTCCCAAACCTCTGGAACAGTGGTTCTCAACCTTCCTAATGCCGTGACCCTTTAATTCTCATGTTGTGGTGACCCCCAATTTCATTGTTACAAATTGAACATAATTAAAGCATAGTGATTAATCACAAAAACAATATGTAATTATATATGTGTTTCCCGATGGTCTTAGGCGACCCCTGTGAAAGGGTCGTTTGACCCCCAAAGGGGTCGCGACCCACAGGTTGAGAACCGCTGCTCTGGAGTAAGATGAGTGCCCAGCCTTTTACTGTCCCTTTGTGATTCTTAGAATTGTGAGGGAGAAAAATTATCTTTTCTTTGTATTCTTATGCATTCTCTGTTGGGGTCTTGTAACAAAAGACATTAACAAGAGAAAAGCATACAAATCTATTTAATTTTAAAGTTTTATGTGACACAGGAACATTCATAGGGAAATAGAGACCAAAGAGATGGTTAAACCTGGGCAGTTTCATGAGAGGCTTGGTGAAGACTGGGAAGTCCTAGAAAAGTGCCCAGGACAAAAGGGATGAGCTACTAGTAAGTGCTGCAAAGTGGGAAAGTGTAACAAGGCCTATTCCTTCAGAACCCTCTTTGAGTTCCTCTGTCTTTAGAGATAATGAAGCTCTTTTCCTCTGGATGTAGCAAGGGCATTGTTCACAGGAGGGTTTTATGACCCACTTTAGGGAAGGTCAGAAAGTCTTTCCTGCACCTGCCATAATCACCTTCCTTCATCTTGAGACATTCAATATGCCCAGGAGCCATATTATGCAGTAGTATGTCCTAAACTCCATTACCATCTACAAATCACGCTCCAAGATATCTTTAAAATTTCTAAATAACTAGAAGAACCTGAAATCTACTATTTAATAAAATCTGTTTTCCTGAAACCAGTGTGGTACCTGTAAATGTATTTATAGCAGACTTGAAAAAAATGAATGAATAGTTTGAGACTGAAAAAAAGGCAGGTGGGCAGCCATAAACTTAAAGATACACCCATTTGGTGACCCAGCAGACTTGGAGAAAATGGTCACTTTATAAAGCATTTCCTGCAACTTCCCGGAAGGCCTTCATGTCTCCCCAAATCTCTACACATTCATGAAAGTTATTTTTCTATTAGGGGCCTTTATAAGGAGTCTCCAAAAGTCTTATTAAAACGCAAATCATTTATTTGCTAAAGGTCAGTCTTAAGCTTTTAGCGTCCGCTAACATAATCACAGAAGTAAAATTAGCAAATGTCTTAACTGCATTCTTAGGAAATCTGGGCAGGTGACCTATGATGAGAAGAAGGGTGAGAGTCCAGGAAGAAAATGGCCAGGTGGGGCAGGGCTTATAAAGAGGAGTCCTATTGTAAGTAATGGCCAGTAAAGGAAGGGGTACCAAAAAAATCACTAAAAACAGAAAAAAGGAAAAGCACAATTTTACCTGCTGTATCAAGTTGCCTAAGACCACTTCCTTTCTCACCTCCCCAGGGGGCTATTTAGAGGGAACTGACCCAGGCCAGGGGTGCATTTTCAGTTATTACAGGAGCAAGTTGAGCTTCTGGCTCTGCACAGCCCTTGACCTGAGGGTTGATGGGCAGAAGGAGAGGAAAGGGAATTAACCAGACCCCCCATGGGTAGAGTCCGCACAGCAGGGCTGAAGACCATGTCCCTCCCAGCATGGTTTCCAAAGAACAGGTCTTTGACTGCAGCAGTTACTGCTGTCCAGGGCTGTGCTGCAGGGATGGACTGAGGGCCACAGCCTGGAGGGAAGCGGGCAGCAAGAGAATTCCTGGATGAGAAATGTAATCACTGACACATTTATCAACTGATGGCATAGAACCCTAATATCATGGTGATAAAACAGAGTCGATGCTGGCCTAACTACCCTCTCTCAGTCAACTGCCCAAGGTCTGGTGATTCATCAACATCTCTCTAGGCATTTCTCTAAACAAGCCCAGCCTCCAATCCAGTGTAAAATCCACAAGCCAGCTTCTGGGAGTGAGAAACAGGCAGTTGACTTTAGGATTTTTTTTTCTTCATCTGGAGAAACATGAATAAATCACACATCATCAAGTTTATCATTTTTCTCCTCAGAGAAATATGAAATATTATAGATCATCTCTAGTACATCAGCTTCTTCACACTCCATTAGCATGAAGGGACTATTTTTGATATAATTTATCAAACCACTGGCCTCATTTCTGCCATTTCCTTCAAAATGGAAATGCGGACACAGTGGACTCGGCTTCCCTTATTCGCAAGCTGCCACAATCTGCCTTCTACTCTGGGAGCAGGAGCTAAATTGAAGGCCGTAATTGGTGACAGGTCATCAGCCTGTGCTACCACTCAAAAGGCTGAAAGTTCTAGCCGAGAGACTGGAATGGGGCTGCTTCAAGTCACCTTAGGTAGATCCTGATGAACTGAGAATATGTTTGTTTTTAATGAAGAGGCCTTCTCTCTTACCAAAGTCAGTTTCTCCTCAACCTGCCCCACCTTGAAGTAGAAAGTGTTCTGCTAAGGATGGCTGCCTGGTTACTAAGCTACCTGCACTTATTGGGAGCCAGAAATGCTTGAAAACTACAACAGAGAATGAAAACATTAGCTCTCTATCTTCTTCTTCCTCCCATTGACAGCATTAAAGTGTTTTAACAGCAAGGCTGAGAATCAAATGACCTATTCAATTTAATATGATGCTTATTTTAATTAATGAGTTCCTACTATGTTTGAGGCATCCGCCATGTGGTTCCTGCTCATAGTCAGCTAAGCAAATGTCTACCTAACTACTGTAATATAAGAATCAGACAAGATATATAAGATGTACATAGATAAGAAAGTACTTCATTAGGATCTTGAAAACGGAGTAGAATTTCAACATCCTGGATAAAGTTTAAGACAGGAAAAACAATGAAGGGTAAAGAAATGTCACCAGGAGGCATTTAAGAAAGAATGACACTGGAATGAAGGCTCGAGAGGTAAATAGTACAAAGACCAAAAAGAGGTTAGATCAGGATCATTCTTGAACAGCAAGCTGAGGAGTATTAGCTTCCTCACATAAGTAACAGGAAGCCATTGAATGTTTCTGAGCATAACAGTAAAGATTAAAAGTGTTTAAGAAGTCAACTTTAACAGACCTGTGAAAGGAGAGGTGAGATGAGAGTTAAGAAGACTGGTGAGAAGACTCCTGCAACCAAATTCCCCTGAAAGTCCTCTCTAGAGCATACAGCTGAAAGATAAGAGCCTGGTTCGCCAGTCATACATCAATCATGCCACGCGCTAATAAGTGCTCAATACAATTGGCTGAAATAACAAATGGACATGTGTGCACGGAGATCTGTAAAAGAAGGTTCATAGCAGCACTATTTGTAATAGCAAAAAATTAAAAACATTTTACATGCTCATAAATAGAATACATAAATTGTGGCATAACTTTAAACTAGAATTTTATACAATAATGAAAGAGCAAAATATAGCAATTGAATTAATCTCACAAACATACTGTTCAGTTAAAAAAAAGCTGCTAAATGATGAATTCCAGAGGGAAGGTGGGGAGTGATTAACCAGGGAACTTATATGCATATATGCATAACACATGGACACAGACAATAGAGTGGTGAGGACCTGGGAGGGCCAGGTGCGGGGTGAAGAGGGTCAATGGGGAAAAACACACACAAACAAACAAAGGGGACATCTGTAATACTTTCAACAATAAAGATTTTTTTAAAAGTTGCCGAAGTGTGTGTGTGTGTGTGTGTGTATATATATATATATATATATATATATATATATATATATATATATATAGTAAGATGCAATTTAATATATATCTTAAGCATACTATATAATACTTGCTGGTTTATGCATGTAAAACATGTACAAAGAAGTCCATAACATAAATAACTATATTCATATTTGTGGTTGTTACCCCTGGACTCTGAGAGGAGAATATGATCAGAATTACAATGGGAGCTTCAACTATACTGGAAATGTCTCACTTTTCAAGTTGGTGATGGGCACATGGATGTTCATTCTATTATTTTTTTATGCCTTTATATAATAAAAATAAGGACAAAGCAAAAATAATAATGATCAGTCTGGGGACTTTTGGGGGACTAGCCATATTTAAGGATATGGAGGATAAGATAACCATTAGTGAAGTAGATTGAGAAAGGACAGTGAAAAAAGGAGAGAAGTCAGACCACTGACATACCCCAGGCCGGGAAGGTGACAGGCATGTGCAGCTAAAGGCTGGCAGAATCTGTAGGCTGCAGTTCATACACTTGGTCCTTGACAGGAGGCCAAGGGCTCATGGGAGAACTGGAGATGAGGAGGGACAAGGGCACAGGAAGGAGCAGGAGAGCTGGCGGGAGGGTCAGGTGGGTCTTGACCAAAGGCAAAAACAAATGAATGGAAGCCTGGATGGAAGCCGTCCTTTGCAGGAATACAGAGACCTATTTACTAACTCCAAGGAATAAAAAAAGCATGTGTGTGTTTTAAGAAAATTCCAAAGTTGGCATTAAATTTTACTTTCCCACCTCCCCTCCTGAAAGACTGAATTTTGTGCTATCATTCTTTTTCAAATGATAAAGTATTTTCTTCCATTTTAAGACTGAGCTGGGACAGGACGGCATGGGAAGCGAGTCAAAGCAGAATAAGAATATGTCAACCTCTCATTTTTCTTCTTACAGGAATGCAATTGGATAACTTATTTTTAAAAACCTGAAGTTTATTAGTCTGGTATTTATTTTGGTTTCTCTGGAGGGTGCAATTATGCCGTAGAAAGACCTGTGGCTGAAAGACTTTCACAATAAACTATTTCTATGCTTACCACATGTACCAGGGGCAGCAAAGA
Organism: Myotis daubentonii; assembly: GCF_963259705.1. Taxonomy (NCBI): domain Eukaryota; kingdom Metazoa; phylum Chordata; class Mammalia; order Chiroptera; family Vespertilionidae; genus Myotis; species Myotis daubentonii. Next base: position 30,490,063 of record NC_081843.1, read on the forward strand.
AGGTCCCCTTTGTGAGGCATTTTTCAGAGAGACGACCCCTGTCCTTTTCTGTTAACATCATCACAGATTCTGGCATCAGGGCTCCATGGACCACTACCCCAGCTACAGAATACCTCCTGGGAGTTATGCAAAATGATTATGCTGAGCATCCCAGCCAGATCTGAAAGAGTCCCGGGGGGGGGGGGGGGTAAAATACCTGAAACAATCCTGCACAACAGAAGAACGGATCCCAGCATTTGCAATGAAGGCATTGCCAAGGCTGGTGGCAAGCTAGAAAGAGTTGGCCTCAGGGTCCTGCAATTCCTTCTAGATCAGAAAATGTAAACTAAGTATAGTGAACAACTTTATAAGTAGAGAAGGAGCCTTGAACCTAGGGTTTCTGCCTCCCATTCCTGTTTCTGGGGAAATCCCACTTCACAAGTAGAGTAGGTGGGTCCAGTTCACCATTCTTCAGTAGAGCTGTGAAAAGGTAAGTAGAGATTTCCAGAAAACATCTGCCAAAACATCATGTGATAAAAATACTCCACATGGAATCGGGAAGTAAGAAATGGGTTTGAGAGTCTCTCTAGTTTGCCAAGCCAGCAAGTGACACTGCTGGAGGTGCCAGGAAAGCGATGATGTGCAGGTGTTAAAAACAAATGAGGAGAAAAGCACAAGGGAACATGCCGTGATAACCACAGCTGCTCCTGAAGAACCCCACTCTTGCCCTGGGGGTAATTAAAACCCATTCTCCAGGGCCTGCATAATTAACCACTAAAATCAAGGAGGAAAAGCAATGTATTGGACTCAAAGACATGTCTAAGACAATGTGAATTATATGCAGACTCAAAACCCCATGAATTTTCCCCACTTGTACAGGCGTGGCTGGGGACCTCTGTGATGGGCTTCCATTTCAAATGACGCAGGTGAAGCCATGGTATCCAGCTGAGCCAAAGGTGGAGCCAAGGTAAACAGAAGAGAAGACAAGGCAGGAAAATGAGATGGCCCATTCAAACAGTCATACACAGCCTGGAGCACAGACTTGCCCATGAGTCACACTAGGCCCTTAAGCTGCTGCCCACCTGCTGCCAAGGCATTTCAAAATACATCCTAGGACTTTATCTACAATAGTGGAGATTCACCAGGCCTTGGTGGGACCTGCTGAAAGTCTATTCTATATTTTGAGCAATATATAGCTATATGTAAACTGGCTGTTCTCCCACTGCAACAGGGAAAAAAACAACTTTCCATTAAAGTCATTTATCTTTATTGTTGAGAGTAGTACAGATATTCCCCCTTCCTCTATTGCCCCCCTCCACTGGGTTCTCACCCTGCCCCAGGCCTTCACCACACTGTTGCCTGTGTCCATGGGCAATGTATATATGCACCTAAGTTCTTTGTTTTATCTCTTCTAGCCTCCCCTCCCCACTTCCCTCTGAGAATTGTCAGTCTGTTCCATGTTTCCATGCCTCTGGTTCTATTTATTTGTCAGCTTATTTTGATGAATAAAATCCCATTTTGTTACACCAGGAAGCTCAAAATGATGTCAGTAATGGCAAAGGAAACTGAGACCACCAACCCCCTGTGTCTTCCCAGGCTTAAAGACAGTGGTCACTCAGAAAGAACGTTATTTTTAATTGGTATCCAAGTGGTGCTGCCATTCATATTTCTCTTAAAATGTTCTCAGGACATTGTAAAGGGTTTAATGACACCACAGGGACACTCACTCTTCAGGGAGCTAAAAGACATTATATCAGGGGTCCAAAAATTAATTTCTCAAAAACGACAAATGAAAAAAGAATGATGTTAATTGTAGATGATCAAGCAATCAAACAGAAACCACTAACAGGAAGAAGAACCAGTGTACATCAGCAATGGCTTAAAGAAATTGTGGGGCTAGAAATAAACGAGATCACCCCAATGCAGTTCAAACAGATTTAATGCAAAAAGAAAACACGAATCCTAGCTAGGGATGTGATGATGAACCAGAAACTTACATCTCTTGCACATGATGAAAATGACCTTTCTTGGGGAGAAAATTCCTTTCCTTAATGACATCCCAGGCCAGAGCCTGACTTTGTGTTATAAGGTTCAAATCTTTGCTCCCTCAGTTACCACCAGCCTCATAATCAAAGTCTCAATTTCTTCATTTGTAAAATGTCAATAATAAAATCCACCAGGTAGAATTGCTTAGAAATGACACGAGATACCTATAAATAGAATATCTCATCAAATAACATGCAAAGCCCACAGCAAAAGTGAGTAAGTCTGGATCTCCCCCATGCCCCTGCACCTCCGAAGCAGCACAGTGACATGGTTATGAGCACAGATTCTCCTCTCAGGCTATTCAAACCCTGGCTCAGCCAGCAACTACCTATATGACCTTAGACTTCTGACCCTTTCTACGCCTCAGTCTCCTTACTGAAAAAATGGAGATGGTAACAATGCCTTCTTGATGAAGTGGTTGGGAGGAATAGTTATTACCTGAAACATGCTTAGAACAGTGCCTCGCACACAGTCACAGCTCTATAACTGTTCGCTTGAATCATTATTATTATTATATATAAAATTTGGAAACTTATTGACAGAATACCTCCTTTGAAATTTTGAAAATCTAGAGGCAAAGCATTTAATCAAGTCAGACCTTCTGAGCATTCTATGTCTCCTGTGAAGACCCTAATAATGATATTCTTGCTTTATCCAGTATGGCTAATGTACTTTTTATTTGGCTTTAAGAAAAAAAAAAAAGAGGTAAAACATTGAGAAAACAGTTCATATCAGCAATTTACTTATTAAACAGCAACTTCCCAGGTGTGGCTTAAGTGCAGAGTAAACCTAGCCCAACTTCCCTAAGACTCCAATTTTATATCCATTTCTTGTACAGAAACAACTTCACTCCAATACCATGGCCTCCAGGCTGTGCAAGACAATCCGTCAGCAGAGACGCAACTGTCATTGCCAGAGCATGCTCTCTCAGGCAAAAGCGCACTGAATACATTTTACAAGATTTTTAAGAACAAGTATATTGAAATATACATTTTTTTGAACAATGATCCAAATTTAAATTAACACCACTTCATCCCAGTTAACAGTTTTACTCTTATCTTCTTAATAAAGAAGACTAAGTATTATGAAATGGTTTGGGCAAGCATGGTGGGTTAACTGTTTCTGGGAGTTTAAATCCATAATAACATTTCTTTCACACAAGCACTGCTGAGAAAAATAGTAATAGTGGTTTGGACAAGCAAACTCATTTCCATTTCACAGAAGAAGAAACTGAAAATGAGCAGGAAGTTGAACAATTTCTCTAGAGTTAGTTGCTTCTGAGCAAGTGTCAAGAATCTAAGACATCCTGTCCCTGGCTCCAGATGGTAGTCATTGAGACTCTATGGCTCTGGCCCATGAGTAATTTTCAGGTAACTGCTTGGATTCCACAGAATACCAGAAAATGCCAACACTGGCCAGTTCAATGAATCCTTTACGACCCACACACAAGGAAATCAAAGTATGTGCTTGGGTGCACTCTGCAGTAAACTAGATATTCTTTCTCACCCTAATATCCTTTCTGCCAGAAGCTTTGGATGTTTGGGGGGGGGGGAAGTTTATAAATTGTGATGACTTGCAGGGGCCAAATCCCATGAGCTTCAGTTAAAGCAATCATTTCTCACTTATTAATCAAGTGCAATCACAACGATTATATTGTAGACATAATAATAATGAAAGCAAATGCGATTTGCTTTCAGTAAACGTTGGCAGGCAATAACATTTTCTAATAAAAATACAGCCAGGAAAATAGTTTATGGTGTTGAGAGAGATATTAAAAAGTGCAAAAATGCACAGAGGAGAAAGGCATTAGATATACATATTTCCCAGTTATTAAAAATTGAAAAATATAAAGGTGAGATTAATGTTACAGAACCTCTCTGCATCTCTAGAAATGAAGGGTTTAGGGTATATGAAATGTCTGCTGCTCTCAAGGATGTACCATAGCTAGCAGGAGAACCTCTGCATAGAATTTGAATGAGTAATGGGATAAGAAGCATCAGATGAAATTGAGAAGGAAAGTAAAATTTCCCATGAAAGAACATTCTTTAATTATGAAGAAGTTGTCTGGGATTACCCTACAGAAATCATTGCAAATCCTTGCTCTTTATACCTGAGTAAAATGAGAGCTACCTAGAAAGCCATTTTTCCTGCTTTACTCTCGCAGGTACATAGACAGAAAAAAGACTGAGCACAGAGTAGCAGCAACATCAGGAGATGTGCTGCAGATGCTGGGAATAGAGGCAGAGGCCCAGGATTCAGCACCAGCAAGCTCCCTGGCTCCCAGGACCATGGCACTGTGTGCTGAACAGAGGGGTTAGGAAAGGCAAGCGGAGAATGGAGGATGCTTGGTAGGAGAAAAAGGTTTCCATCACAAAGCATCAGCAATGAGGAGAAGCTCATGGTAGATGAGGAAATTCTGCAGTCATCTGACTCCTGAAAGGTAAAAAAAAAAAAATGTAGTCCATCTTAAAATCTCTGAGCAAGAAAGGAAGGGAGCAAAAACTACTAGAAAAAAAACACACAAAACTTGTTTATAATAAAGACTACATTCTGTAGCAATTTCCTAGATTCCTGGGGTTAGAAATCTAGATTGCCAATGGATAAGTGAGCCTTAAAATCACATCCCTGCTGACAAAAATTCATTTCTTATAACCGTCTCCATTTACCGGAATGCTGAATCTTTCCCATGGGGAAGGAACAAATGAAAATGTTATTTCTCTGCTCATGAACTCATACCTTTCTGTCTGCTTTTCACTGTTGGCAATTTCATTCTCCTCCAAATTTGACTAAAGCCCGTGACCTGAGGGAAATAATGTCTATATAATAATCTTCTGAAACTCTAATTCTGAGTCATGTTTTTTTGGATGTTGCCGCGCAGTTTATGAAAATTGCACTGAGCTATGAAATGTAAGTGATGTGATGTCTCTGCCTAACATAATCATTTTGCTGGTGAACATGTTGCAAATACTAATGAAAAGGAGGCTCCCACAAAAGCCATGAAAGCTGGTTAATGGCAATAATCTAGCATCAACGGCCCCATCTTCAGCGCTGTCCCTCTTACTCCTCTCAGAATAGAACCAACCACAAAGGGTAACAGACAGGTGGTCAAAACACAGTCAGGAACAAGGGGGAAGAATGCACTTCTATTGTGATCCTCCTCTTGTCCCTGTATGCCTGAAATCTCTGACACCAATTCCTCTGAGCCTGGTACAATAGCATGCGATCTGACAGCTTGAGAACAATGGTGTACTGACTTCCCACGTTAAAGAAGACCTCAAATTTGAGACAGGATCAGTTATCTCTTTCAGCGAGTTTAGCCACACAGTACAATTAATGAATCTGTGCAGATAACCATTGTACCTGGCAGTGGACCCTGCAAGGCTGAAATTTCCGTCTGTCATTTGGTGAATCTAACACAACCAAATGGAATTAGGATCATTATTCTAATTTCTCTCTAGCCCTTTCAATGTGTTCAATGAGGGAATTAAATAAAGAATGTCATAAAGATAACTTGCCCTTAGTAAATCGAATTTCAAATAAAGAGAACTTTGAACATAAAATTCTGTAATCTGTAATGTCTATGCACTTACTGTTACTACCAAAAAACACCTGGAAATGATATAAAGTATTAAAATTAATATTTAGTTATCAAATTGTCTTTTGAGGGGTGGTAGATGACAATGTTTTTGGTGTGTTTTTTTTTTTAAATAGAAAGCTTTGTTATTTGAAATCTTCTCTCTTCATCTGATTCTCAGCAAAATGAGGGGATTTATAGTTTCCCATTATCAGCAAATATTACTGCAATTGTATTTGATTCCCGAGACAACTTAGGAAATGATGCAATGTTAGAAAATTAAGCAGCAAGTAAAGTTTTATTAGAAACCTATATATATGTGATGTTACTACCTATGACATGCCAGCCCCCATTTAACTAGAGAAAATAACTAGCAAGTATTACAATGAAATGGAAAATCATATTCCTTAACATTTATTGTGAAGATTATTGTAGATATTGAAATTATAGATATTTAAATGAACCCTAGGCATCATAAATTCCTTCTGACTTACAGTGAACATATTTCACGCAAACCTGGTTGAGTGTTGCACAATGAACCAGGAGGTCTCAGTTCGATTCCTAGACAGGCACACGCCCGGGATGCAGGCTCAATCACCAGTAAGGGGCATGCAAGGGACAGCAATTAATGATTCTCTCTGATCATTGATGTTTCTATCTCTCCCTCTCCTTTCCTCTCTGAAATCAATAAAAATACATTTTTTTAATAAAAAAAAACCTCTACAACCATATGGCATTCATAATTAAAAAGATAAAATAAAAATGTTAAACTCATGGCCCTAAACCCTTCCAAAGGCTAAGGGAAGGAATAGGATTTTGGGTGGTAGGATAATGGTAACATAATTATTTTAAAGAAGGATTAACAGTCATTTTTCATAAGCTTTTTAGCAGTGTCCCCTCCAAAAAAATAAAAAAATAAAAAAAACCTCCACACACATTTGAAGTACTTGATCCAGAAGATTTCTTTTCTTGTTTTTTTTTGGAAAAAAAAATATATTTTTTTTATTTTAGAGAGAGAGGAAGGGAGACGGAGAGAGTGAGAGAAATATTAAGGTGAGAAGTATCAATCAGTTGCCTCCTGATTAGGGATTGAACCTGCAACCTTGGTATGTGCACTTGACTGGGAATCGACCTTTCGGTGCATAGGATGACACTCAATAAACTGACACACACCAGTCAGGGCATCTTTTGTCCTTTACTTAAAAAAACAACAACAACCCTCATATTTGAAGAAAGTTTACAAATAGGCTGGCCCATGTTTGCTACATGCAATAACTCATCAAAATGATCCTTAAACCCTGGTCCCCAGTTTTGTATCCACCTCATCTTCGAAGAATATCTAAACACACTTGTAAAATGAGAATCTTTTACTTGGATTATGAGCATACCACTTTTTTGAAGTCTCTATTAGTTTAGTAGGGCTGTAAATTACAAAATCAATTATTCTTATTTACTCTTAATTTGAAGAATTATTCATACTTCTCCTGAGAAGGGGAGCTATTATTATGTCAATTATGAACATGAAAACTAAAATTATATTCTTTTCTATAAGAGAATACCTTATATTTGGGGTAACCTGATAATAAGATTAATGATGAAAAATTATGGTCAAAATTTAGGGCAAAAACATTATGACCTCAACAGTTACTGATTCAAAATATGTATTTCTAGGAGTAAAATTTGAAAGTCCACTCATTCACCAACCCACAAAGATCTTTTTATTCTTAACTATTAAAGAGTTATATCTGTCACACTAAACCTAATAAAAATTTCTAAATATGCTTAGGATTTTTCCAGACCCAGATTTAGACACATATTTAGAATACATTATCTTATTGCTATCCTATTACTCTCTGTTCTTCCAAAATATACATCCAAATTCAGTTTCTTTAAAAGAAGACTGGGCCCTGACAGGTTGCTCAGTTGTTTAGAGCATCTTCTGAATATGCCAAGGTTGCTGGTTTCATCATAGGTCAGGGCACACACAAAAGTGATCCAATGGTTGCATAAATAAGTGGAACAAAAAATTGGTTTCCCTCTCTCTCTCTCCCCTTCTCTCTCTCTCTCTCTCTCTCTCTCTCTCTCTCTCAAATCAATAAATAAAAAATAAAAGCAGACTAAAACTTTTCACCTTTCGTTTTTACTGGTTTACTGGGTTGTGCCTCTTGATGATATCAAAGTCTTAATGCTACCTATTCAGGGAGTTGAAATTACTGGGAGTTAAACATAATGAGGAAGGCCCCGGGGCTCAGCAAACACATGGGAAATGCTTCTCCACAGACTGATGGGTCATGTATCTTAAGCACCAGTGCACACTTCAAACCCACAAGTTCAATCACAAACTGTCTAATAGTACCACTGCAGTGTAAAGCTAAAAGTAGATTCATGGCAACTCTGTGGCAGTTTTACTAATATTTCTGAAGGCTTCAAATGCTATTTTCTAAGCCTGATCACTTGTCAAGTTTCAGGTATTTAATTTTACTTCAGGAAATTGCATTCCCCAAACAAGTCATGTGACAGACTATCTGCTACTTAAGCCAAGTGTACTTAAAAAATATATTGTGTAATAAACTAATACAGATCTCAAGTGAATATAATTCTCATTTATTACAAATGTGCATAGCATACCCTATACCTCTGAATAATTCTAAGTGTAAAATAAAATTAGATTTTTTATTTCTTATTTTATCTGTGAGTTATTTAGAAGTATGTCATGTAACTTCCAAATATTTGGGGTTACTCTAAGTATCATTCTGTTGCTGAGTTCAAGTTTAAATTGGTTTTGGTAGGTGAACATAATTTAAGTGCCAAAGCAGCCGTTCGACAGTACCTATGACGTGCACTGACCACCAGGGAGCAGATGTTCCAACCGGTAGGTTACCTTGCTTTCGGGGTCTGGCCAATCAGGACTGGGAGAGATGGGCCAAACATACCCTGGAGCCCTCCCATAGCCCCTCCCTGGCCCCGATCGTGCACTGGTGGGGTCGCTCAGCCTGCCTGCACCCTCTCGCAAATCAGGACCCCTCGGAGGATGTTGGAGAGCAGCAGGCCAGGTCGAGGGACCCCACCAGTGCACGAATCCATGCACCAGGCCTCTAGTTAATGAATATTCCATGTGCATTTGAAAAAAACACCTGTATTAGTTGCTGAGGGGAGAATTTTATAAATGTCAAATGAGTCAATGTGGTTGATAGTATTACTGAAGTATTCTATGTCTTTCCTAAATTATGTTACTGGTAATACCAATTACTGAGGAAGGAGTATTAAAATCTCCAACTAAATTGGTGGATTTGTCTAATTCTCCTTGCAGTTCTCTTAGTTTTTGCTTTATTTATTCTGAGGCTCGGTGATTAGGTGCATATGGCTTTATCTTTCTTGATAAATTTTTCTTTGCTTTACCATTCTGCAGTCCTGATAACATTGCTTGTTCTAAGGTATATGAAATATAACTACCCCACATTGGACTTTGCATGATACATTATTTTCTATCCCTGAAGTTTTAACATAGCTATGTCATCATAATTAAAAGGATTTTCTTGTCCTGCTCACAGTTGTTTAGTGGTTAGAACATCAGCCCCTGCACTGAAGGGTCCCTGGTTCCATTCCCAATCTAGGGCATGTACCTGGGTTGCAGGTTCAATCCCCGCCCCGGTTGGGGCACATGCAGGAGGCAACCAATTGGTGTGTGTCTCTCATCTCTCTCTTCCCCTCTCTCCCGCTCTTCCTCTCTCTCTCTCTCTCTCTCTCTCTCTCTCTCAAAAAAAAAAGGAAAAAAAAATGTTCTCATGTAAGGATTAACCAAAAAAATAAAACTGTTATCTTGTAGACAACATATAATTGGGTTTTGCTTTGTATCCAATTTTATAAACACTATTTTTATATTTTTAATCCCCATCAGAGGATATGTTTATTGATTTTGAGAGAGAGGAAGGGAGGAGAGAGAGCAAGAGAAAGAGAGAGAAACACCTGCCAGAGTGGCTACTATCAACAAACCAACAAATGACAAGTGCTGGCGAGGATGTGGAGAAAAGGGAACCCTAGTACACTGCTGGTGGGAATGCAGACTGGTGCAGCCACTATAGAAAACAGTATGGAGTTTCCTCAAAAAATTAAAAATGGAACTGCCTTTTGATCTCACTTCTACGAATATATCCTAAGTATCCTGAAACACCAGTCAGAAAGAATACATGCACCCCCATATTCATAGTAGCACTATGAACAATAGTTAAGATCTGGAAACAGCCCAAGTGCCCATCAGTAGATGAGTGGATAAAAAAAGCTGTGGTACACTTCCACAATGGAATACTATCTACAACAATAAAACAGAAAGATGCAAATTGACCATACCTTCGCGACACCCACCAGCCAATCAGGAGTATGCAAGTTAACCTAACAAAGATGGCAGGCGCCTAGTGAAGACAGTGCTGGCAGCCAGGGGAAGGAAGGCCCATTCTTACACGAATCTTCGTGCATCGGGCCTCTAGTGCAGCTATAAAAAGAAGGATCTCTTACCCTTTGAGGCAGCATGAAAGGACCTGGAGAGTATTATGCTAAGTAAAATAAGCCAGTCAGAGTAAGATAAGTATCACATGATCTTGCTTATATGTGGAATCTAATAAATAAAATAAACTGATGAACAAAATAGATTCAAAGACTTGGAAGCATGGAACAGACTGATAAATCTCAGAGAGAAGGGGGGGTGTGAGGGGATAGGAAGACATTAACAAAATAACTTATATGCATAACCAAGGGATAAAAACAATAGTGCAGTGAAGGCCTAGGGATGTGTGGGAGGAGGGGGGTCAATGGAGAAAAAAGTGGGATATCTGTAATACTTTCAACAATAAAAATAAATATAAAAGGGTCTTCTTTAAGAAGAAGAAAAGATAAAAAAAATATGAATGAAATGGCAATATATCAACAACCAAATAAATAAATAAATAATAAACAAGCAGAACAGAAAGTTTGCCAGATGGGAGGGGGGCATGGGTAAAAAGGTGAAGGGATTAAGAGTACAAGTTATAGAATAGTCATAGGGATGTGAAATACAGAATAAATAATGAAGTCAATAATATTCTCATACCTATGTATGTTGTCAGATGGGTATGAGATTGTACAGGATGATCACTTAGTATTATAATGTCTAATTCCTGGAGTGTACACGTGAAACTAATATAATATTGTATGTCAACTATAATTGAAAAATAAAAAATGATTCAAAAAACCTTTCAAACTCATCAAAAAGAAAAAAAATGTCTAATAAACTGTCTCAGTCTTGAAGTCTAAGGAGACATATGACTAAACATTTTAATATCGTATCCCAGAAGGAATTTGGAAGGGAAAAAGGGCATGAGGTAAAAACTAAGTAAATCGGAATCAATTATTAATGTTAGTTAATAAAAAATGTAGTAATATTGGTTAATTAGTTGTAAAAATGTATCATACTAATGTATAATGCTTACAATAGGAAAACTAGGTGGTACACATATGGAAAATCTTGTATTATCTGCACAAATTTTTTAAATCTAAAACTATTCCAAAATTTTTATTTTATTAGAACTATCACAGAGCTGTTCTCAGTGTTTGTGATCTACCCTAAGTTTACAGCAGGCCCTGCATATGAGCATTATGTGTGTGGGGAGTGGGGAAAGGGTCTCTCCATGCCTCAGTAGACTTCTGCTGTTTATTTCTTGCTGTGAGGCTTGTGGTGGGGGAGGGAAGTTTCTCAGTCTTCTTGCTCCTGCCTCAGTCTTAACCTGACCCTATACATCTGAGCTTCAGGACTGGGGCTTTCTCAGTATTCTGCTTCTCCTCCAATGGCAGGAAACCACTGCTTCCTACTCAGTTCAGGCTGTAGAATCAATCAGGCTCCTTGCTCCTCCCCACAACCATCCCATGGGGAAACCAAGTGCTTGTGTTGGTGGACTATCACAGACATGAAGAAGAATCCTGGGCACTATGATCTCTTCCGTGGCAGATGGCT